>NC_091068.1:75197658-75497658 GCF_000393655.2 Nicotiana sylvestris | reverse complement strand
GGCACTCCATAAGAACTAGGTCCATGTAATTTGCAATATGTCTTCTCTCTTGTTTAGGAAGTAGGCACTTGTCGACAAACTCAAACACAACCTTGTGCTCAGCCCTCATCTCACTTTTCTGCACAGCCCTGGCTTCATTCACATCCTCTGAATCATAGAACCTCTTGGTGATCTCAAGAGCAGTAGGTAGGGAGTCCATGCCTGGCCACCTTTGCCTAGTGTAGTCATCAAACCCTTCAGATGGTATATCCAGAATTTCTCCCAATTTCGCAACATCAAATTGCACTAGGACTCCCTTCACCAAGCTACTAACAACCCCATCCTTAACATCAGCATTAGCCATGAACTCAATTAGTTCATCTCTGGCTAGTCTCCCATCCATTTGAAGGACTATGTTCTTCCAACCTTGAGCAGTTAAAGAGTCAACCAACCTCCTCATCCCTGGTTCCACCAGGTCCTTTAACAATCTACCTTTCAACATTTTCTCCTGCCAAAGATGGCAAATTTGTCTTGTTCCTTCTCAGATTCCTCCTCTTTTTCTTCTCCACTCCACTTTTCATCATCTAAAACTTTTGCTTGTTTAGCTTTCACTACAGATTTTGTCCTCTTGGCTAGTGAGGGTTCAGCAGACACAGGTACAGAAGAAGACTTCTTGGAAGAAGTCGTGGACTTTTTAGGTTTTGGTGTAGGAACCTCCACTTTTGTACCCCTTTCTTGATGGACCAGTTCCATCTCCTCTTCCTCTACAACCTCAGAGGATTCTACAACCTTTCCCTTTCCCTTCTCCACTTTCTTTTTCTTACTTTCTTCTAGAGCCTTTTGTAAGTCAGCTTCACTTTGTTTTACCCTGCTTCTTGTGTCTCTTCCCTTAGGCATTAAAGAGGCAGTAGGTTTTGGGGATGAAGTTTTTCTTTTCTTGGATGGCTTGGGAACATTTGGGGCTTTTGGTGTGGTAGCTTTGCGTTTCTTTGAGTCATAACTTGTCCCAATCTTTCTCAATAGATCAGCTAGGGTCTCTTCAGTAGATGAAACGGGTTCATCTCTCCTTTTGCTCAGATGAACCAACCCCTCAGCAGCCTCCCCAGACCCACTTCCTCCTGACTTCATCCACCCTCTTCTAACCTCTCTTGTGCAACCCCACATATAGCAAGAACTAATCCTTTCCCATTCCCCTCTCTTCACCACATGCACCTCTCTCTCTTTTTCTTTTTCAGACTTCTTTTTACCTTCACTCCTACTTGTCTCAGCCAACTTAACATCCCTAATGGGTCCAACCAGAACAAACCTAGTTTCTAAGTTTTCAATAACAGATGAACTTACTACAGTAGGGAATTCTTGAGTCTTCTCAGAGTCAGAAGACCCATGTCCTTCCCCCTCAGTCGCAGATTGAAAGGATTCAAACTCAGAATTGGAATTAGAATTTGGAGCTGGACTTTTTTTCACTTGGCTAGCTTTCAACCTTTCATTTAAAACCTTTCTCAGAGCCCCAGATGCTACAGTTTTTCGAGCCAATATTTTCTGCCTTCGAAACCTAGGTTTTGGGGATTCACTAGGAGGAGTAGATGAGGATGAATTTGAGGGTGATGGTGGTGGAGGAGAACCAGGATGATCTTGTGGGTTAGACATTTTTGTTCGTTTCTTGAGTTAATCTGGGAATTTTGGAGAAGAGAACAATTAGAGTTGAAGAAGAGAATTTTTGACGGTTTTAGAATAATGAAGAAGATTATAGATGTGGTGTGTATTTAAAGAGAATTAGACATTAATTCAGTAACGGCAGCTTTTCAGGGGTCAAATAGAAGTCTAATCAAACTGTAATTCCAGACTTTTAATGATTATTTGGCTTCCCTAGGTATTAGGCAAAAATCACAGTTTTAGAGTTCTAAATGGATGAAACTGGTTCAATGCTTCAATGGATAGAATTTTCTAGGAATTTGGCAAGTATAGGACTTCTTATCATGATTGAATTGTTAATCTTTCTAATTGTGCAAAGTATTGAAAACATACCTGAACTTTCATATGAACTCATATTGATGAACCAGGTTCTTCATTTAGAATTCTCTTGAACATGCCTCAAATGCCATAATAGAAAAAACTTTGTAAGAGATTAGTGAGTCATATATACACATGTCACAGGAGTATACTAATTAAAGTATGAGACTGAGTAAGAATTAATCTAGATATTTACACAAAGTTAGAATTCCTAGCCAAATTTTTTTTTTGTATTCTGAGCTGGACCTATTAGGTGATCTTAATCATCCCTAATTCCAACTTGTTCCTCTCAAAGTTTTCTCTACTCAGTGTTTTAGTGAAGATGTCAGCAATTTGCTTATCAGTAGCACAGAATTCTATGGAGATCAGACTTTTCTCATAGTTGTCTCTTAAGAAATGGTGCCTAATATCTATGTGCTTAGTCCTTTTATGATGAACATGGTTCTTTGTCATACTTATAGCACTAGTGTTATCACAGAATATAGGAATGCAACCTACTTTTATCCCAAAATCTACCAGCTGTTGTTTGATCCATAGCAATTAAGTACAACAAGAAGCAGTAGCAACATATTCAGCTTCAGCAGTTGACAAGGCCACGGAATTTTGCTTTTTAGTAGCCCATGGCACAAGACATGAACCAAGGAAGTGTGTCATACCTGAGGTGCTCTTCTTATCCACTAGAAAACCTGCATAATCAGTATCAGCATATCCTACTAGATTGAAATTGCTACCTTTGGGATACCAAAGACACGGATCAGTGGTGCCTTTCAAGTATCTTAGTATCCTTTTGATACCAGTTAGGTGAGACTCTTTAGGATTTGCCTGAAAGCGAGCACAAAGCCCTACACTGAAAACAATATCAGGTCTGCTAGCAGTAAGATACAAGAGTGAACCAATCATACCCTTATACAACTTTTGATCAACTGATGAACCAGGTTCATCAACATCTAATTTAGTGGCAGTTGCAATGGGTGTGTCTATTTCTTTAGATTCTTCCATTTTAAACTTTTTGATTAGCTAATTTGCATACTTCTGCTGATGGATCATGGTTCCATTTGGACTTTGCTTGATTTGTAAGCCTAAGAAGAAGTTAAGCTCACCCATCATGCTCATTTCAAACTCACTCCCCATTAATTTTGCAAAGTCATTACTTAGATTATCATTAGTGTCCCCAAAGATTATGTCATCGACATATATTTGTACAACAAGGAGATCTTTACCTTTTTCCCTTAAGAATAAGGTACTATCAATTTTACCTCTTTTGTAACCATGCTCCAGCAGGAATTTGGACAATCGTTCATACCATGCTCTTGGGGCCTGCTTGAGTCCATAGAGAGCCTTGTCTAATTGTACACATGCTCAGGACATTCCTTGCTCTCAAACCCTGGAGGTTGTTTCACAAACACTTCTTCTTTCAGGTAGCCATTCAGGAAGGCACATTTGACATCCATTTGATGAAGAGTGAATTCCATGTGTGCTACAAAGGCTATGAGGAGTCTGATAGCCTCTAGTCTTGCAACTGGAGCAAAGGTCTCATCATAGTCTATGCCCTCCTCTTGGCTGTAACCTTGGACCACCAGTCTTGCCTTGTTTCTTGTAACAGTTCCATCTTTATCGAGTTTGTTTCTGAAGACCCACTTTGTACCAATGACTGATCTATCCTTGGGTCTTGGAACTAGATGCCAAACTTGACTTCTCTCAAACTGATTGAGTTTATCTTGCATTGCAATCACCCAATCTGCATCCTACAAAGCCTCAACAACATTTTTAGGCTCAATAAGAGATAAAAAGGCATCAAAAGCACACAGATTCTTTAATTGTGATCTAGTTTTGACTCCAGATGTTGGATCAGTGATAATGTTCTCAATAGGATGAGAACTTTGATACTTGTGAGGTTTCACAACCAACTGGTTTTTGCTAGATGTTTCTCCCATGTTCTGTTGCTGAGGAACAGGATCATGAACCAATTCTTTTAGGGGATTTATTTCAATTCCTCCTTGATTAGTTCCCCCAGTCAGGTTGCCCTGGATGGAAGAACTTGTTCCATCACCTGTTCCTTCTTTTGGTGCCACTTTGACTTGTGCTGAGGCTTCAGTCAGATCTTTTACCAATCCAATGGCTTCATCTTCATGTTCCTATCTCTCAGAAAGAGTGTTAGTTTCATCATATACTACATGTACACTTTCTTCTACACACAAAGTTCTTTTATTAAACACTTTATATGTTTTGCTATGTGAAGAATATCCCAAGAATACTCCCTCATCACCTCTGGGATCAAACTTACCTAGGGAGTCTTTTTCATTATTGTGCATAAAGCACTTGCAACCAAATGCCCTAAGATGGGATATATTTGGTTTTCTCCCTTTAAGTAACTCATAGGGAGTCTTCTCGACAAGAGGTCTAGTCATGCATCTATTGATAATGTAACATGCAATGTTTACAGCCTCTGCCCAGAAACTATAGGGCAATTTACTAGAAAGAAACATAGTCCTAGCCATGTCTTCAAGAGTCCTATTCTTTATTTCAACTACTCCATTTTGTTGAGGTGTCCTAGGGGCAGAGAAGTTATGCTCTATACCATTTTCATCACAAAATTCAGCAAACTTAGCATTCTCAAATTCAGTTTCGTGATCAGACCTAATTGATGCAAGTTGATTTCCTAATTGTTTCTGAGTTTTTCGAACAAAAGAAGTAAACATGTCAAATGCTTCATCTTTAGATGTTAGAAACAGTACCCAGTAAATCTAGAATAGTCATCAACAAGTACCATTACATACTTCTTTCCACCTCTGTCATGGTTCTCATTGGAACACATAGATCCATATGGACCAGTTCCAACGACTTAGTTGTGCTTACCATTTTCTTGCTTTTGAAGGATGATCTTACTTGCTTTCGCCTTGCACAAGCCTCACAAACTTTGTCTTCCTTGAACTTGATATTAGGTAACCCTATCACCAAGTCCTTAGAGACCAATTTTTTTAGCTGATTCAGACTGGCATGACCAAGTCTTTTGTGCCACAGGATGGGATCATTATCCAGCACACTTAGGCAGGTTAGTTCATTTTTTGAGAGAGTGGACAAATCTACAATGTAAATATTGTTAACTTTTTTTCCCTGCAAAATAATCTTGTCAGTGGTAAGATGAATCACAAAGCATTTAGTAGAGGTGAATACTACAAGGTTATCTCTATCATACAGTTGTGACACACTGATAAGGCTATATTTCAAGCCATCTATCAAGTAGATATTCTCAATAGAGTGAGAGTCTGTCTTACCTACCTTTCCAACCCCAATGATCTCACATTTCTTCCCATTTTCAAAGGAGACATTGCCTCCCTTTAAGTCCTTAAGTGAAAGGAATTGGTTCTTGCTTCTAGTCATATGTTTTGAGCAGCCACTATCCATGTACCATATTCGGTTGCTTCCCTTCACTTGGACCTGCAAAAAGAAATCAGGGGTTAGTCTTAGGAACCCAAACTAGTTTGGGTCCCTTTCTATGGGCAAAGGGATAAATCATATTACTTTTAGCCCACCCAGGCAGCCTATTTTTTTGTTGAACAAAGGTTTTGTTCTTTTGACTGGCCTTTTCTTTTGCATTACATTCATTTTTGTAATGGCCAGTCTTGCCACAATGTGTGCAAATTTTGTTTTCAGGAAGAGTGAGGTACTTGCTTTTAGGATCCCACTTAGGTGCTTGAGTTCCATAACCAAGTCCTCTTTTGTTTCTACTTTGATGTTCATGTAGCCAGGAGAGTGCATCAGAAGCCTTGTTCCATTTGCAAGTTCTGTCTAGTTCATGTTTTACCTTCCCTAGATCTTCTTTTAGTACTCTTATTTGCTCATCTTTCTTGTATAGCTCATCCTTCATTTTTCCTAAGTTTTCTTTTAGGGTGAGATGAGTGTGATCAGCTTTCTTCTTTTCTGTTTCTAGTTTTAGTTTTAAGTCCTCAGACCTAAGTTCTAGGACACTAGTGTCAAGGTCAAGAACCTGGTTATTCAACTTAGTATTTTCACTTTCACTCTCATTAGCCCTAGACTCTAGATTTTTGCACTTGGATTTTAGGATCATATATTCCCTAGACAGCTCTTCCTTTTCATTGTTAATTATCTCAAACTCATCAATGAAATCCTGCAATAGCTCACACAACCTTTCTTTAGACAGGAATTTAATCTTGTCTTTGAGATGAAGAATATTTACCTCTTGTTCATCATCTGATTCTCCTATGGGCATAAGAGCTTGTTCATCTCCAGCTTCATCTTCTGATTCCTCATCTGATGTTTCTCCCCAAGCAGCAACCATAACCCTTGTTGATCCTTTGTTCCTTTTTTGGTTGAACATGTTCCTTCTTCCTGCTCCTTCATTCAGCCCTTTCCTTCTTCCACTCAATTTCCCATTGAGGGCAGTTCTTGATCATGTGATCAGTCTTACCACACTTGTAGTAGCCCTCATTGATCTGTTTCTCAAGAGCCCTTGGTTTGTCGAAGGTTGTACCTCTTGAAGAACCCTTTCCTCTCATCAAGTAATTTTTGAAATTTCTAGTGATCATAGCCATTTCATCATCTTCCAGATCTGAACCTTCAGCAATTCTGAGAGCCAGACTTCTTTCCTTCTTGGGTGCATCCATTTTCATGGTATGCCTTCTCATTTCGTAGGCAGTAAGGTTTCCTATTAGTTCATCCAGCTTGAGGGTAGCAATGTTCTTTGATTCCTGAATAGTAGTGATTTTGCTTTCCCAAGAGACTGGCAGAACCCTAGTCAAAATCTTCCCAACTTTGTCTTCTTCGAGAATAATCCTTCCAAGAGATTTAAGTTCATTTGTCAGTGTGGTGAACCTTGTATACATCTCTTGGATGGTTTTTCCTTCCTTCATGCTGAAGTTCTCATACTGGGAGTACAGCAGTGTTCCTCTGGACCTCTTGACTTGAGGTGTTCCTTCATGAGCCACTTGTAAAGTGTCCTAGATTTCCTTAGCAGTGGTACAGCTTTGAATTCTACTGTACTCATATGGATCTAGTCCATACACAAGCCATTCCTTGGCCTTAGCATTCTTCTCCCACTTCTTCAGGTCTTCAGCAGTGCAGTCAGCTCTAGTCTTTGGCACATCCACTCCTTCAGCATTCTTCTTTGTAGTTGTCAGAGGGCCATCGGTGACTATGTCCCAGAGTTCATAGTCTTCCCTATGATGTGATCCCTCATTCTGTTCTTCCACCAAGAATAGTACTGACTGTTGAAAAGTGGAGGCCTAGCAGTGGATTGCCCTTCCCAGTTTTCAGGTGGTGCACTCATGTTGATCTTTTCCTAAGGTGTTAGCCTCTTCAATGATAATCCGCTCTGATACAAATTGATGTTTTAAGCGTCAATACCACACAAGAGGGAGGGTAATTTGTGTGGTACCCAATTTTCGATCTAGAAAAACCAGGTTCTTCTAGGTGTTCTAACTACTACTATTTGCGGAATTACAAGTACATAAAATAAAGAACAGAGATATTTTTATGTGGAAAACACCCAGCTCAAAAAAGGTGTTATAACACCATCAGTAGCAGCTTTTGATCATGAGCAAATTTTAACTCCAACAGGTATGGCATCAGCTCATGGTGGTTCTCTGCAGCAGGATATCCAAAAAGCAACTTCTGTTGCTACTAGTGTAATGGCTAGTAGAACTACAGCAGCAAATGGATTTGCTAACGTTGGTGCAATAGCTATACAGGCAAATGCTACTGCTGGTGTTGGATTAGATATTACAGCTTTTAAACGTGAGGCAACACCAAGAACCAGCCATCTAAAAACATCACAAAGTGTACAACAAAAGCAGAAATCAGAAGTTTCAGATGCCAAGGAGTAAAGCCTAGGCAGATCGAGCTGAGTATGAAGAAGAGGAGCGTTGGGAAAATGGTGTGGATGATGAGCTTGATGATTCCATTGAACAACAATCTGGGCAGCAGCAGCGACGCAGTCAAGAAGCTTCTTATGCTCATGATCATTCTCCTGGAATGCAACAACAGCGTGCACGCACTCAATGTGATGCACTACTACATCCAAATGTAGGACAGCAGCAACATATTCCTACTAGATTCATGATTGGACAGCAGAAGCAGACTACAGGCAGTCTACAAATTGAAACGAGCATAGTGGTTACTATCTCGAAGGCAAAGGCATCAAACAAGAAATCTGGAAGGCAGAAGCAGCAAATTGTGAACACTCCTACTGCTATTTGTGATCGACATGAAGCAGCACCAAATCTGAGACAGCAACAACTAATTGAAAACAGTCCAGATGGACAGCAACACAAGGATAGAGTTTGGCTCGATGCGATGCAGCAGCGAAATGGCACAAATGTACCTGAAGCCAACTCGAATGTAGTGCTAGATGCAAATCAATCTGGGCAGCAACAACTTGATCCAAACAATTCACCTGTTATACATACTTATGGTCGAAAAGCAACAACAATGTCCAAATTGGCATCGACTTTGACATATGCTGGACAGCAACAACTTATTCCAGCTGATAGTCCTATAGGTCATCGACAAATCACAGCACCAACATCTGGACAGAAGCAAATTGCTACAACCAGTCAAGTTATGTCAGACGATGAGAGAATTTATTTGGAATCACTGTTGAGTGCCAATGCTCCACAATATGTGAATTTGGGGATAGACTTGAATTTAGCAAAAGAGGAAGATCTAATTTTTGCACTGTGTAGGCAACAGGATTTATCACCCTCGCGCATCGGACCAAATCATAACATTCGTACAAGAGATAAAAGCTGGGAAGGCAAGGTGAGTGACGAAGGAATTGTTAGGCGACCTCCAATGAGAGTTGCCAAACAAAAGTAGGCTGCCCCAACTACTTCTACGAGGTCCAACCGTTCAAAAAGGAAATGATGATTTTTGAATACATTTTACACACGGTTGAGGGAATCGACAAAGAATTACAAATTGAAGATTTTACAAGTTTGGAAAAGAAGGGACAAGAATCAAATGGGTACTACATTTTATTTTACCACTTTCTTAGTATCCTCATCTGTAATATCATCACAGAGTATGTTATAACTCTGTGATGATTATAGAATATTTGGTCCTTTCAAGTTCATATTTTTTACATGATTGTTAGTTCGCGAGGCTATTGTATGCCTCAATAGGATTAATAAGGTAAGGTTTAGCCCGGTTTGTGTTGCCTTGGTCCTATGCCTTTGGAAATTATCCACACGGCTATAAGATTATATGCCCTCGTGATACGTTACCAACAGCTACACCATGAATCCTCTACATGAGGCTGTCATCATAAGGCAGTGTGAGGCGCAGAGGAGTGATTATATAGCCAAGGCATTTGTGTAACAATATCGGTGCTATTGTCCCCCTTATTTCCACTCTTCCTAATTGTTGTATTTTTATTTTTATTTTATTAATAAAAAATTAGCCCTAGGCGCTTGCCTAGCGGATTGTTAAAAACAAAAAGGTGAAAAAACCATGACCTACTACTCAGTAGGATTTTCTCCAACACTTCACTAAATCACTGAGCCAAAACAACATTTACAAAACTCTTTGTAAACCTAAGGATTACCTCTAATCCTGTTATAGAAACCAGCCTCTAACTGTTGCGACAACTTCAAGTTAGCCTATAACTTGAACTCTCAAAGTACCTAATACAATTGCTTCTATGAAAGCTGGAAAGGTACAACTTTGAACCACCTACCACAATTGAACTAGAATAAGAAAAAACACAATAGAATTGGTTCTTCTCTCTCGTTCAAGTAGCTTCACGAGTGCACACTCAAATCTCACATAAATTGCTTGCAAAATTGCCTTGCTCTTTTACTTTCAATTTAGTTTAACTTCTGCGTATGTGCAATACCTGTAACAGAGAACAATCACTGTTATTTAATGAGGTAGTAATTAGAGTTTGATTGAGATTCAATTGCTGATGTTCCATCGAAGTTGAGTCCTTGAACAACACAAACTCCAACACTATCTTTTATCTGGATTGTGTTCTCTTCACATAAGGAGACTTTCTTCCCTTATCCAATGTGCAACCTTTTCGATCAGATCAGGAGATATTGCTGCTTGATTAGAGGGACTTATCTCCTTTACATGCATCTCACATGTATAGATCATGACTGTGTTTCACATGATGGACCTGGTCCATGACTGAGTTCGTTTGTCATTCTTCAAAACATCACCTGTTCTTAGGCCAACAGTGAGGAATTGCCCTAGACTTAGGAGGAGTGCACCTCCATAGACTTCTCAGCCACAGCGTGCCCCGTAGAGTTCTCAGGCTATGATTACATCTCCAGTTGCTACCCCACCTACTCAGTCAGCTAGAGGTGGAGGTCAGGGAGGTAGAGGTCGCCCTAGAGGGGGAGGCCAAGCCAGATACTATGCCCTTCCTGCCCATACCGAGGATGTTGCCTCCGATTCTGTCATCACAGGTATTATACTGGTTTGTCACAGAGATGCATCGGTTCTATTCAATCCAAGCTCTACTTACTCTTATGTGCCTTCTTATTTTTCTCCGTATTTGGGTGTACCTCGGGATTCTTTGAGTTCCCATGTTTATGTTTCTACTCATGTGGGAGATTCTCTTATTGTAGACCGCATTTATTGGTCGTGTTTGGTTACTCTTCGTAGTTTTAAGACCAGAGCCGATTTATTGTTACTCAGCATGGTTGATTTTGATATTATCTTAGGCATGGACTGGTTGTCGCCACATATGCTATTCTTGATTGTCATGCCAAAACCGTGACATTGGCTATGCCAAGTGTACCGCGTGTTAAGTGGATGGGTACTTTAGATCACACTCCCAGTTGAGTTATTTCTTTTCTTAAAGCTCATTGTATGGTTGAGAAGGGGTGTGACGTGTATTTAGCTTATGTGAGAGATGTCAGTATTGATACCCCTTCAGTTGATTCAATTCCAGTAGTACTGAATTTTCCCAATGTATTTCCAGCTAACCTTCCGGACATGCTGCCTCATATAGATATTGATTTTGGCATTGATCTGCTACCGGGCACTCAGTCCATTTCTATTCCTCCGTATCGTATGGCTCCTCCTGAGTTGAAGGAGTTGAAGGATCAGCTACAGAAATTGCTTGATAAGGGTTTTATCCAGCCCAGTGTATCACCTTGGGGTGCTCCTGTCTTGTTTGTGAAGAAAAAGGATGGTTATATGCGTATGTGTATTGATTATCGCTAGTTGAACAAAGTGACAGTTGAGAACCATTATCCTTTGCCTCGAATTGATGATCTCTTTGACCAGCTTCAAGGTGAACGGGTGTTTTCTAAGATTGATTTGCGCTCAGGTTACCATCAGTTGAAGATTCGGGGGCCAGATATCCCGAAGACTACTTTCAGGACTCGGTATGGTCATTACGAGTTCCTTGTTATGTCATTTGGGCTGAACAATGCCCCAGCAGCCTTTATGCATTTGATGCACAGTGTGTTCCGGCCATATTTTGACTCATTCGTCATTGTCCTTATTGATGATATTCTGGTGTATTCCCGGAGTCAGCAAGATCATGAGCAGCACCTGAGGATTGTGATTCAGACTCTAAGAGAGAAGAAGTTATATGCTACGTTCTCGAAATGTGAGTTTTGGTTGGATTTAGTGGCATTCTTAGGCCACGTGGTATCGAGTGAGGGCATTCAGGTGGATCCGAAGAAAATAGAGGTCGTGCAGAGTTGGCCCAGGCCATCCTCAGCTACAGAGATCCGTAGTTTGCTTGGCATGGCAGGTTACTATCATCGTTTTGTTGAGGGGTTTTCATTGATTGCAGCCCCTATGACCAGGTTGACCCAGAAGGGTGCTCCGTTTCAGTGGATGGAGGAGTGTGAGGCGAGCTTTCAGAAGCTCAAGATAGCTTTGACCACAGCCCTAATTTTGATATTGCCTGCAGGTTCGGGGTCTTATACGGTCTATTGTGATGCCTCAAGGGTTGGCCTTGGAGCGGTGTTGATGCAGGATGGTAGGGTGATTGTCTATGCGTCCAGACAATTGAAGATAGATGAGAAGAACTACCCTATTCACGACCTTGAGTTAGATTCCATTGTCCACGCCCTGAAGATTTGGCGCCATTACTTATACGGTGTGCCTTGTGAGATATATACTGACCATCGGAGCTTGCAGCACCTGTTTAAGCAAAAGGATCTAAATTTGCGCTAGAGGAGGTGGTTAGAGTTGCTGAAGGACTATGACATCACTATTTTATATCACCAGGGCAAGGCCAATGTGGTGGCTGATGCTTTGAGTCGTCAGGCGGAGAGTTTGGGGAGTTTGGTTTATTTACCAACATTGTAGAGGCCTATGGCAATGGATATTCAGGCTTTAGCCAGCCAGTTTGTGAGATTAGATCTTTCGAAGCCTAGTCGGGTTCGAGCTTGCGTGGTTTCTCGGTCTTCCTTATTTGACCATATCAGGGAGCGGCAGTATGATGACCCTCATTTGCTTTTCCTCAAGGACAAGGTTCAACACGGTGATGCTAGAGATGTGGCTATTGGTGATGATGGGGTATTGAGGATGCAGGGTCGGATTTATGTACCCAATATTGATGGGCTTCGTGAGTTGATTCTGGAGGAGGCCCATAGCTCGCAGTATTCCATTCATCCGGGTGCCACGAAGATGTATCAGGATTTGAGGCAGAACTACTGGTGGAGGCGGATGAAGAAGGATATAGTTGGATTTGTAGCTCGGTGCCTCAACTGTCACCAGGTGAAGTATGAGCACCAGAGACCGGGTGGGTTGCTTCAGCAGATAGAGATTCTAGAGTGGAAGTGGGAGCGGATCACCATGGACTTTGTATCTGGGCTCCCACGGACTTTGAGATGTTATTTGGGTTATTATGGATCGGCTGACCAAGTTTGCTCATTTCATTCCTGTGTGTACTACTTATTTCTCGGAGTGGTTGGCGGCAATCTATATCCAGGAGATTGTTCGTATGCATGGTATTCCAGTGTCCATCATTTCAGATAGAGGTACTCAGTTCAGATCACGATTCTAGAGGGTCGTTCAGCATGAGTTGGGTACTTGGGTGGAGTTGAGTACAACATTTCACCCTCAAACGGACAGACAGTCCGAGGTACCATTCAGATTCTTGAGGATATGCTCTGTGTGTGTGTAATTGAGTTTGGAGGGTCTTGGGATCAGTTCTTACCATTGGCGGAGTTTGCTTACAATAACAGCTATCAGTCCAGTATTCAGATGGCACCGTATGAGGCCTTATACGGGAGATGGTGTAGATCCTTGGTGGGTTGGTTTGAGCCGGGTGAGGCTAGATTGTTGGGCACAGACCTGGTTCAGGATGTTTTGGAGAAGGTTAAGGTGATTCAGGATAGACTCTGTACAGCCTAGTCCAGACATAAGAGTTACGCAGACCAGAAGGTTCGTGATGTTTCCTATATGGTTGGAGAGCGGGTTCTGCTTCGGGTTTCGCCTATGAAGGGCATTATGAGATTCGGGAAGAAAGGGAAGTTGAGTCCGAGATTTATTGGCCCTTTTGAGATATTGAGGCGTGTTGGGGAGGTTGCTTATGATCTTGCCTTACCTCCCAGCTTGGCCGGAGTTCATCTGGTATTCCATGTTTTGATGCTCCAGAGGTATTACGGTGATCCGTCGCACGTGTTGGATTTCAATTTAGTCCAGTTGGACAAGGATCTATCTTATGTTGATGAGCCAGTAGCAATATTGGACAGGCAGGTTAGGAAGCTGAGGTCAAAGAACATTACATCAGTAAAGGTTCAGTGGCGGGGCCAGCCGGTCGAGGAGGCGACCTTAGAGACCGAACAGGATATGCGCAACTATTACCCTCATCTTTTCACTACTTCAGGTATGTCTCTATGCTCGTTCGAGGATGAACGAATATTTAAGTGTAGGAGGATGTGACGACTCGACCGGTCGTCTTAAGAATTAATGCCCCAATCCCCTATTAACTGCTTTCCCCAAGTTTAATTCTGCTATTTTGATTTGCCGGGATGTTCGGTGTCGAGTTTCGAAGAGTTTTGGGACACTTAGTCCCTAAATGAGAGCTTAAGTGTTGAAAAGTTAATTGTAGTCGGAATAGTGTGAAGACAACCATGGAATGGAAATCTAATGATTTTGTTAGCTCCGTTAGGTGATTTCGGCTTTAGGGCCTTTTCGGATTGTGTTTTGGAGGTCTGTAGCTAAATTAGGCTTGAAATGCCAAAAGTTGAATTTTTTGAAGTTCCGGTCCGATAGTGAGATTTTGATCCGAGGGTCGGAATGGAATTCCGGAAGTTGGAGTAGTTCCGTAGTATTGAATGTGACGTGTGTGCAAAATTTAAGGTCATTCGGATGAGGTTTGGTAGACTTTTTGATTGAAAGTGTATTTTGAGAATTTTGGAGTTCTTAGGCTTAAATCCATGGTTAATTCGAGGTTCCGATGTTGATTTAGGTGTTTTAAGGATTGGTACAAGTTTGGATAGTGGTTTGTGACTTGTTGGTACCTTTGGTTGAGGTCCCGGAGGTCTTGGGATGATTTCGGATGGTTGACGGAAAGATTTTTGAATTTAAGCTGCAGCTTCAGCGGTTGGTTCTGTCATAACCGCACATGCGGTTTGGGTTCCACAGGTGCGGCGCTGCAGAAGCGGCTAACAGGATGCAGAAGCGAAATTGAGGGAGGTCAGCAAGCTCCGCAGATATGGGGGATTTTCCGCAGATGCGGTCCCAGGGCCGCAAATGCGGAAATTGCTGGGCAGAACATATAAATTCTTGCCTTCGCGAAATTTAACCATTTTACATCTTTTTCAAAACGGGAAGAAGCTTGGAGAGCACTTTTCAAGAGGGATTTTCAGAGGAGTTCATTGGGGTAAGGTCTTTAGTCCCTAAACTCGTTATTGGAATGATTTTTATCAATTTAAGCATGAAAAATTAAGGAAATCAATGGTAATTGGGGGATTAGGGCTTGACTAATTTGGAGGCATTTGAGTGATGATTTGGGGGACCATTTGAGGTCCGATTTTGATGCTTTTGGTATGACTAAACTCGTGAGAGTGTGAGGATTCTGAAAATATAAATTTTACCCGATTCCAAGACGTGGGCCTGAGGGGCGTTTTGGTTGTTTTACATAATTTCGCGTATTAGCTTAGAATTTAATTGTAGAATCAGTTAGTTGAAGTGTGTAAGCACGTGATTTTTGCCCTAACTGAGAATTACTCCCAAAAAATTCAAAAATAAAATGATTTTTCTTTGGTGTGCAATTTTGTGATATTTCTTGATATTTTGAATAATTATTTGTATTTGTCTGTGCATGTTTATTTGTTAAATTAATAAAAAATACAAAAATATGTCGCATTTGCATGTAGGATTTAATTCTATAATTGTTACTAATTAAATTTGTTTACAAAAAAACGAAAATTACAAAAAATAGGCATCATTTGCATTTTTAGCATTTAATGTCCAAATATACAATTTTATGCTTAATTATTACTTAATTGTGCGTTAATTGTTATTGGGAGTTAATTTGCGCTTTTATAACTTAATTTAATTCTTAATAATAGTTTAAGTATTTTTATAATTTAGTTTTAGAAAAAATAAAAGAAGAAAAGAGAGCAAAAATATAAAGAAAGTCGGAATTGGGCCTCTTCTTCGATTTCAAGCCACAGGCCCAAAAAATGGCCCAATCTTCCCTACGACCCAGTCCATTTCGAACTGGGTCGACCCAGTCCATAACCCAAAAGACCCAAAACCCTTTTGTCTTACATTTTACAAAAAAACAAAACAAAACAAAATGAAGAAAACCCTAAAAATTTGCTAAACCATCCGCCCCCCCCCTCCTATCTTCTTCTTCTTCCTCAAGCTTCCTCAAGCACCCATCAATGGCTGCCACTCCATACTCCTCACCCTCACTGCACACACACAGTGCACGTAGCAGCCGTTCATGGCTACTACGACCCCGTTGCCTCCGTCTCCTTCAAACCAAGCGATGACCCCTTCGCCGAACACCTTCGTTATTTCTTCTTCTTCGTCCAGCATTCATGGACGCCTTCTCCACCTCCCCAGCTGCTCAAGCTTTAATTTCTCCATGGCAGCATCATCACCAACGAGCTTCTGCCTCAGTCAAAAGCTCCGACGTCCAGCAGTAGCTGATGCTACTGCTTCATTGATGCAAGGTTGAGCATCCCCCTCCGTTCTCGTTGCTATTGCCCACGCAGCTGTTGCTGTTTTCTTCTCCAACAACTTCGCGGCGTCTACTGTACGATCGCTGCTGCTGCCCGCCATGGACGTTGATTTCCGCTGCTGCGTCCGGCTACTATTATCACCGAACAAACCCCGTTTATTCAAGCTTTGTTCAAGTTGTCCGTGTTCGTTCGAGCTTTGGTCGAGGCTTGGACAGATTTGTTTACAATCAAAGTTCGTCGTTGATTCATCTCCGGTTAGTTGTTTTTGAGTTTTATTTTTGTTCATATTTTGTTTGATATTTTCCGGATCCAAAATCGTTAAATGATTTAATCCTTGTTTTGTTCGTTGTTCATCTTTGAAATAATTTTCTAGTGTGTTCATGTTGTTTGTTAAATTAATTTTCAGATTTCAAAATAGAAGTTTAATTAGTTGTTTTCATGTTTATTTCATGTTTGTATTATTGTTTAAGTAAGTATTTGTTAGTTTGATGTTTTTTAGATTCAAATTGAAATTTAATTAACTATTTCTTCAATTTGTTTCATGTGTTTATGTATTGTTAGAAGTTGTTAATATTGTTAAGTTTAAGCTTAAGTTCATAATTGTTTATTCGTCGATCTTGTTATTTGTCTAAAAGAATTTAGTTGTGTTTAGAGAAATATGTTGGTTTAATCGTTTAAATCCATCATGTTTGTTGTTTAAAATAGATTTAATTCATGTTCATACTTTGTTTGATTGTTCTTGAATCCGAAATTTGTATAGCTTGATTTCTTGTTTACCATTTGTGATTATTTCTTGAATTTGTCTCATAAAGTTTAATAATTCCGAAAAATATTTAAGCTTTCAAAATAAAAATAAAACTAAAAAAAAATCTACTGCTTTCTTTCTTTGTTTGAAATTAGTATTAATGGTTGTTGTTTCATTTAAAGCTTAAAGCTTTTGTTTTTGGGATTACTACTCCACCGGTCTGTTACTGGGTTGTTACTGTTGCTGGGCAGTTGTTGCTATTGTACTGTTATTATTGCTGCTGATTCTCATCATCATTTTCTTTTGCTTCCAATATCAGGTACATATCTGTAAATTCATGTCATGAAAAGCTTCAACATGGCAAGTAAATGAAGTTTGGTTATAAGGATGTCTTCTACTCATTTAAATTTTATTAGTTTAAGTTTCAGTTTTGTTTTAATTGGTTAGTATAGTATTATACTTGACATGATAAACTGTTAACTAATTAACCTTCTGGAGTAGTAAATTCCACGATAATCTTATATGTTTTGAGGACTAGTGATGACATTTACTGTTTGAATTGATAGGGAACATTGCAGAAAATTGGCCATTAATTAAATCTTGTGATATTGTTAGCTAAGTAAAGAATAGTACGGAAATACCCAGAAATTACATTACTAGCTTATTTTGTCAAATATCCAATTTTGTTTAAGGCTAGATGATGTCGTCTTATTAAATCAATTGGTAGATTAATTCTCTTTATTAATAACAAATGGCGTAGTTAAATCAACTCATTTCTTTTAATGTATGAAATAATGTCGATGATTTTTTTTACAAAATATAGAGTTAGTGTTTGCAAATATTCGCATAGGCAGAGAATAAGAATTGGTTTATTTATCTCAAACTCAATCTTCGTAATCAAAAATCAACTAAATAATTATAACTTTGGACTAAAACAAATACATGAGAAGGACATGGGATTTATAAACAAATCGTGGCATTTTATGTAAAAGATATATAGAAGAAGAGTTCGCCTTAAATGAAACAATGAAGATTCTGCAGAAACTATTAATTTGTTTATCATTTTAAGTTCTTTCCCAATTTTATACACCATTCGATTTATGGACATCCAAATGTTGTATCCACAAAAAATGTTAGTTTTAGATACATATTGTCTGTTTTCTTCTTCACGCCATTAATTCTTTAAAATTTGAGATATATGATTCATATGTGTAAAATAAGGCTCGCGGTCAACACGTAATAACAATTTGTAGAGAACCTTATCAAGAATATTTTTGTGATTAGGGATACGTTCGCGTAACCTGATTATATTTCTAAAAGCAATTCGGATTATGCGTTCGCGCAACTTCGATCGAATATTTAATAAAAGGGATTCCTCGGAGAATATCATTATTAATTTCATAAAACCCCGAGATGTGAGGTTCACTACTTAATTATACAAAAAGGGCGAATGTTTTTGATTTTATTTAAGCACAATTTCGAAAATAATTGTTTTAATAAATATATTATCTATATTATCGTGTACACGTGCGCGTGACACAACTCCGCATGTTTTTTAAAAATATAATTTATAACACGAATATACGTACGCGTGATTCGATTCAAAGAAGGGTCTTTAAATATAAATAGAAGCGGTAACAATAAAATCATGCAATAAAAATGTATTTTACAAATCAAAATAATCAAGCCGAATATAACAGTTGAGCGACCGTGCTAGAACCACGGAACTCGGGAATGCCTAACACCTTCTCCCGGGTTAACAGAATTCCTTATCCGGATTTCTGGTGCGCAGACTGTTAAATAGACAGAGTCATATTCTCCTCGATTCAGGGATTAAAACCGGTGACTTGGGACGCCTTAAAATTCCCAGGTGGCGACTCTGAAACAAACAAACAAATCCCGTTTCGACTGTCCTTTAATTGGAGAAAACTCCCTTGCACCCTCGCGGGGGCGGAAAAAGGAGGTGTGACAGCTCTGGCGACTCTGCTGGGGACTTGGCCCAGAACCACTGGTTCAGGGTTAGAAATTCGAGCTTAAAATAACTGTTATAGTTGGCTTTATTTATTATCTGATTTTTACATGTTTATGCTTAATATGCTAAATGATGCTTTTACCGCTTTAATATTATCTGAATTGTGTATAAAACTGCTACGAAACCCTTCTTCTTTCTGAGTCTTCTAAATTTATGGTGTACACGTGCGCGTGACCCACCTTTCTGTTAGAAGTCATACCAAATAAGACGAAGTTGGGACAAGTAACTAGGCCGGGCAGACTTTCGTGCTCCCGGTACGTTGCCCCCATTTCGGCTCAAGCTGTCCACTTGGGTAAGCCAGGGCTAGAACAATATGCCTCAGGTTTTTTTTCACTTAGAATAACTCAGCTTCATGCCGGATCCCTAGTAGGAACGTTTGTTTGCATCACGTGCATTTGACTTTGGAGGCTCAACACAGGGGTTGGGTCTGTCTAGGACAGGTGTACCAAAAAATGAAAATGACCATCCTGATGCATCTTACTTGCTGCTATTTGCGCATTTATTTGATTCGGACTTTTGTGTTGACTGACTTTTGAATATCAGGAATAATATTTTGAAATTGAAAAAAAATAGCGGTTAGGGAATTGATTGTTTATTTTTGGAAAAAAAAACCAATGCCCAAATAACTGTCAAAACTCTGCCGAAATTTTGAGAAAATGAAAAAAAATGTTTTATTAGTTTGTTTTATTAAAAGCAAAGGAAAAATAGAAAGAAAGAAAAAAGAGTCGTTGTTCTGTCTTGTTTTTAAAAAAACAAATTAGAAAAAAAAAATAGTTTGTCTTGCCATAAAAAAAATAAAAATGAAAAAGAGTCTTGTTTTAAAATGAGTTTTTATTTATTTATTTGTTTAGATACCAAAATAAAAATAACTAATAAAATAAAAAGAGTCGCGTCGAAAGTGGTTTTATTATTTGTTGCAAATATGTATATATATAAAAATCCAAAAAAGTTGTTCTTTATTTCCAAAAAATGTATATATATCTTTATTTGTTGCAAAAATATTTGTCGTGCCAAAAGTCTAGAAAAGTTTTTTTTTAGACTCTCAATTTTCAAAACAAAAAAAAAATCCAAAAAAAATTTTCCGTTATTGACTTCTTTAGAAAGTCTTTTTAATTATTAAAATATATATATATATATATAATAAAATAAAACAAATTCGAAAATATTTTCCTTCTTCTTTAAAAATTGAAAAGAAAATTCAAAATTCAAAAAAATATTTTTTTTAGAAAGCGTTTCTTTTATTAAAGGTAAAATTCCAAAAAAAAAATATTTTCTTTCTTCTTAGAATAAGAAAAAAAAAATATCTTCCTTTTACTTTTGAAATTCTCAAAGTTCAAATCAAAAGAAAAGGAATTCTTAGAAGTCTTTCTTTCAAAAAGAAAATCAATCAAAAATCCAAAAAAAAATATAAAAATACTTCCTTTCTTCTTTTAAAGCAGTTCTTTTACAAAAAAAAAATAATAATAATCATAATTTAAAATCAGTTTATTTACTTTATTCATGACCGGCCCGAACTACGCGGGTTTGATTCTCACCGGATGTGAGATACGTAGGCAACCCTCATCGGGTCCAACCCCCATTTTTGCTAAAATAGCCAAAAACCAATAAATAAATAAAAAACATGTCAAAATTTTAATTTTTTTCATAAATAAGTCGGGCAGTGTCCAGCCTCCCCTTTTGCTAAAAAAATAGCCAAAAAAATATGTCAAATTTAATAAAGAAGTCGGGTGACGCTGTTTTGTCAAGACACAGCCGAATGTTCCCGAAAGGGACGTCGGAAGGTTGACTTTGCATAAACAGCCACTTTTTGGGTCATGTGTAGGATTTTGGTCCAGTCGACCCACACGGCCTTAAAAATCTTCGTCCCCGAGGCGCTGAAGGGCCATGTTTGAAACACCCGGTTTTATTATAACTTGAAAAAAAAAAGTCAACGGTCAGGTGAATACCGTTTAGATTTTTGGTCAAAATAAACCGAGCCAGCTTCGGCCGCGTCTTAAACCGTTCTTGCCGAAATAGCCCTAGAGTATCTTTCAATTGTTGAAAGGCTATTTTCGTAAAAGAATGAACAAGTTTGTAAAGTGTCGTAAAATAATCCTCTCCGGCCTCAAAATTTGGAAGAGGCTACATTTGAAAAATAACCGTTTGGTTGTCTTTGTCAAACGGGAAAAGAAGCTGGTCGTTTGTTTTGAATTTTGTAAATCTTTTAATTAAAATATGTGGGATGTTTGATTTTCAAGTTTGTAGGTCATCTTCAAACCTTTGAAACCCAGTTTATTTTAATATGAAAATCGAAAAAATGATTAGTATTGTTTATCTTTTATTGGTCCGAACTACGCAAGGTCTGATTCATGCGGGGTCATGATACGTAGGCAATCTCCATAAGATTCGACCACAACAAAAAATGAAAAAAAAATCGAAAAAAAAATGATGAAAAATGAATGAAAAAAAATGATGAAAAAAAAAATCGAAAAAAAAAAAAGAAAAATCGAAAAAAAAAAGATGTTGTTAATAATGGGGACCGACTGAGTCCATCCTAACCTGTTTTGTTTTGAATCGCAAAGAAAGAAGGTGGTTGGTTTGTGGTAAGCCGGAAATACAAGACCCAGAAGCACACTTTGCGGGGATCAGGCTTGATAACAGAAACACTCAAATCTTATTAGGACTTGTTGACTAAGGTTGATGATATTGAAGTTGGCAATGGTCTCGACAAAATTAATGCAAAGCTCAGTGGCTAAGATGCCAATTTTGATAAAGTGGGAGGACGCTCCGTTCCTTGGTTAGCAAGAGAGAAGTTTTTGGTGGCTTATTTTGTTGTCATTTCTGTTCTCCGGATTATCCTTAGGGTTGTAGTCCGAATATTGTCTTGTGTCAAACCTTCTTATCTTTCCAGTTTGTCATATCAGTTTGTTTAAGTTTTGTTAAGGCTGTGTTAGGATTTTATTCTGGTTGTTTTGTTTGTTTTATTATTCAAACCATTTCGCTGGTAGTCTAATACAAAAGCCGGTCTTTTATTGTTTCCAGTCATCTTTTGTTTAGTCCTTTTATCATTTTTTGTTCAGCGCCGATTCTAGTGACATGACATGTGCACACAGTTTGGGCCTGGTCTTTAAAGTTAATCATAAAACCCTGGAGAGGTGATCAAAGCATTTAAGGGAAATAAGAACAGTTTGAGATTATTTGAAGCCCGAGTCATGTGGAACTGGGGCAAGTAAAACTTAAAGAAAACCGTTAAATGCAAGATTCGCCAAATTGGCATGAGGGTCGTTCATGAGAATGAGAGTGTCGCCCAACGGTGCTTTAGAAATGACAAATGAAAAAGCAAGTGTTTAACATAATTGTCAAGTCCAGCACCATCGGAAGAGACTATAAATCTATGATCAATTGTGTTGTTTGCACTTGGCATATTTTGAAGACTGGAATGACGAAGGCATTTTGTTCTACTACCTAAACACTTTATCCTTCGTTAGCCCTTTTGAGCCTTATTTATTTTCTTTCATACCCCTCGTTCGAAATCAATAGCAACGACTAGGAAATACGAGCCTGGAAGGTAAATGATAACAAAAAACAAAAGAAAGTCAGAAGAAAACAGAGGAATTGGGAACTACGTTTGACCTGATTCCTCAAAGAGGATACGTAGGCGCCTCACGGCTCGGTCATAGGGTGCATAGTGTGCATAATGTGCATGGTGTGCATAGTGTAACAAAAAATTAAAAAAAATATATAAATAATAAATAAATAATCCCCAAGCAAGAAACTGGGGCAAAGGTTGCGCTTGTTGTAAACAAATATGATTTCGAAGGTTGTAATTTTGAACCCCAAATTTGATTTGTTTTTGAGCCTTTAATACCCTTTCTTTCTAAGCCTATCCAAAAAACCCACATTACGGTCCAAAGAAAGACCTTCTGACCAGTCTGCAAAAGATGCCAAGTCAGACAAATGAGAGTCTTACCGGCGAACATAACATTCTGTTCCACAGCAGAAAGGACTCTAATCTCCAGCAGAGAGAGTCATACCGGCAACACTCCAAATCCCCAGCTGGAAAGTGATATAAATGAGAGAGTCTTATCGGTGAAAATCTTCACGGACACCATAAGGCGATGAAAGCTGAGAGAAAAACCCAAAATGAGAGAGGCTTGATAGTGAAAACCCTTCGGGCACTACAAGTCGAATAAGATTGGGAATCAGATGGGGAATAGTCAAGGGAAGACCTTGAAAGACGATTGATGACGAAGGATAGGCCACATATGCATGTCATGACCATTAGAGTCGGTGTCTGCGTTTGATAGTTTTTTTATTTATAGTTTCTTTCGTTAAAGAGTCATCTTTTTTCTTTTGTCTTTTATTCTGTTCCTTTTTATCTTTCTCCTTTCATAGAAAATTCCCCAGTAGAGTCTGTTTGGTCAGAACCAGTGGGAAATGACTTCAAAATAGGCCATCAGCTTTCCAAGATAAGATCTGACTAGTACATACAAATGGTATAGTCAGCAAGGAACAAGCGCGAGGCCAGTGTCAAAAAAGATATCCCCAGCAAAAGGGAATTGACAAAAAGATCAACGAGTGTCAAGAGGGATATCCCCAGCAGAAAAGGATTATCCCCAGCAAATAATATCGTCCCTTGTGGAATGCAGAGCAAGGAAGGAGAAAGGGAAAAGTCATCCCAGTGGAGTATCACAACCAACTACCACGCTTTAAGCTAACAAATTTTGTTTGAGTTAAAACAGGTAAAGGAAATGGCATTGATGTCGGAAATGCATGCCACAAGAAAGATTGTCAAACTGGGGCAGAAAATTTTCTTTTCAGTTAGAAAATTTTCTGGAAAATCAGGTACCCATTTGGGGAAGAATAAAGATAGCACCAAGGAAGTGGTCTTTGAACCAGGGTTTCCCCCAACATAATAAGTTTCCAATGAAGGAATTTGATCCCCAGCAGACAGAACCAAAGAGATGAAATTGGTGTATAGAAAAAGCAAAAGCCATTATCATCCCCAGCAGCTTCCAGAAGAATGAAGCATCGATTTGAAGGGATAAAATTCCCCAGCAGCGTTATCCTCAACAACGTTATCCCAAAAAGATAACACTTATATCCCCAACAGTGTTGAAAAAAAAATCAAAAAAAGAAAAAAAAATTTGAATTTGAAGGAGGGGAAGAAAGAAGACTCCCACAGTGGTATTATCCCCAGCAAGCAAGAACAAAGCAGCGCAAAGGAAGGAGAAAAGAAAAGAAGAAATTACGAAGGTAAGTTTCTCAAATCATTGATCTTTACTACATTTTTCTCCTAGGATAAAAAGTCCTAGTCTGATGAATTTACCTCCCGATACAATCTTGGTCCGATGAAATTTTTCTCCCAAGATAAGATATCAAATCTTAGTCGGATGAATCTTTCTCCTAAGATCACAACAAAATGGACCTAGTCTGACGATTTATCTCCTAGAGTCAAAATCTTGGTCTGATGAAATTGTTCTCCCAAGATAAAATCTTAGTCGGATGAATCTTTCTCCTAAGATCACAACAAAATGGACCTAGTCTGACGATTTATCTCCTAGAGTCAAAATCTTGGTCTGATGAAATTGTTCTCCCAAGATAAAATCTTAGTCGGATGAATCTTTCTCCTAAGATCACAACAAAATGGACCTAGTCTGACGATTTATCTCCTAGAGTCAAAATCTTGGTCTTATGAAATTGTTCTCCCAAGATAAAATCTTAGTCGGATGAATCTTTCTCCTAAGATCACAACAAATGGACCTAGTCTGACGATTTATCTCCTAGAGTCAAAATCTTGGTCTGATGAAATTGTTCTCCCAAGATAAAATCTTAGTCGGATGAATCTTTCTCCTAAGATCACAACAAATGGACCTAGTCTGACGATTTATCTCCTAGAGTCAAAATCTTGGTCTGATGAAATTGTTCTCCCAAGATAAAATCTTAGTCGGATGAATCTTTCTCCTAAGATCACAACAAAATGGACCTAGTCTGACGATTTATCTCCTAGAGTCAAAATCTTGGTCTGATGAAATTGTTCTCCCAAGATAAAATCTTAGTCGGATGAATCTTTCTCCTAAGATCACAACAAAATGGACCTAGTCTGACGATTTATCTCCTAGAGTCACAATCTTGGTCTGATGAAATTTTTCTCCCAAGATAAGATATCAAATCTTAGTCCGATGAATCTTTCTCCTAAGATAAGATATCAAATCCTAGTTTGATGAATTTTCTCCTAGGATAATTTGAAAAAAAAAGAAGTTTGAATTTGAAAAAAAAAGAAGAAGTTGTTGAAGTCAGGAGCCCCCTGAAGAATAGAATGGCGATTTAGTGTTTGAAATCTTGCCAACCTAAAGAAAGGAATGGCGATGTATGGTTTGAAGTCAGGAGCCCGCCTGAAGAGAGGAATGGCGATTATTTTCAAAGTTGTTGTCAGGAGCCCGCCTGAAGAGAGGAAAGGCGTTTTTAAAAAAAGTTGTTGAAATCTTGCCAACCTAAAGAAAGGAATGGCGATGTATTGATTGAAGTCAGGAGCCCGCCTGAAGAGAGGAATGGCGATTATTTTCAAAGTTGTTGTTGAAGTCAGGAGCCCGCCTGAAGAGAGGAATGGCGATTTATTTTCAAAATTGTTGTTGAAGTCAGGAGCCCGCCTAAAGAAAGGAAAGGCATTTATTTTAAAAGTTGTGTATTTGAAGTCAGGAGCCCGCCTGAAGAGAGGAATGGCGCTTATTTTTAAAAGTTGTTGTTGATGTTGGGAGCCCGCCCAGATAACAGAGGCATACATTTTAGTCTTTACATTTCAAGCATTGAAGTTGGGAGCCCGCCCAGATAACAGAGGCATACATTTCAGTCTTTACATTTCAGTTGTTGAAGTTGGGAGCCCGCCCATAGACAGAGGCATACATTTCAGTCTTTACATTTCAAGCATTGAACTTGGGAGCCCGCCCAGATAACAGAGGCATACATTTCAAGTCTTTAATTTTCAAGTATTGAAGTTGGGAGCCCGCCCAGATAACAGAGGCATACATTTCAAGATCAAGTCAGAGGACAATAAAACAGAGGGTTACAATAGGAATCCCCAGCAGGAAACAATAAAATTCCCCGGCACCGGGAAACAGAAGGTTGCAACAAGAGGTCACAGCACAAACTCAAGTGCATGTGTCAAAAAGAAGAAAAGCACCGGAAAAAATGCAAGCAGACAAGAAAGCAAGGCAACAAGAAAAATTGCAGTATAGCTTAGCTTCTTGTTTTCTTTTAAGCACGGTGTAACAAGGAGATCGGTAAGCAGTAGTAATAGCATGCAACAACAGTAACATTGCAGTCCAACGGTAGTCCCAGCTACCAAAATTTCCCGAACTACATTGACCTGATTCCTGTTTAGCCCAGGATATGTAGGAAACCTTTGAAGCAAAGGTTCGGTCAAATCTTTTTCAAAAAATGCTTCAACGGAGTACTCGGATGGGCAAAAATCGCTCGCTTTATCTTTGCACGAAAACCCTTCGTGTCTCCGGGCAAAGAGGGGCAGCTGTAAGCACGTGATTTTTGCCCTATATGAGAATTACTCCCAAAAAATTCAAAAATAAAATGATTTTTCTTTGGTGTGCAATTTTGTGATATTTTGTGATATTTTGAATAATTATTTGTATTTGTCTGTGCGTGTTTATTTGTTAAATTAATAAAAAATACAAAAATATGTCGCATTTGCATGTAGGATTTAATTCTATAATTGTTACTAATTAAATTTGTTTACAAAAAAACGAAAATTACAAAAAAATAGGCATCATTTGCATTTTTAGCATTTAATGTCCAAATATACAATTTTATGCTTAATTATTACTTAATTGTGCGTTAATTGTTATTGGGAGTTAATTTGCGCTTTTATAACTTAATTTAATTCTTAATAATAGTTTAAGTATTTTTATAATTTAGTTTTAGAAAAATAAAAGAAGAAAAGAGAGCAAAAATATAAAGAAAGTCGGAATTGGGCCTCTTCTTCGATTTCAAGCCACAGGCCCAAAAAATGGCCCAATCTTCCCTACGACCCAGTCCATTTCGAACTGGGTCGACCCAGTCCATAACCCAAAAGACCCAAACCCCTTTTGTCTTACATTTTACAAAAAACAAAACAAAACAAAATGAAGAAAACCCTAAAAATTTGCAAAACCATCCCCCCCCCTCCTATCTTCTTCTTCTTCCTCAAGCTTCCTCAAGCACCCATCAATGGCTGCCCCTCCATACTCCTCACCCTTACTGCACACACACAGTGCACGTAGCAGCCGTTCATGGCTACTACGACCCCGTTGCCTCCGTCTCCTTCAAACCAAGCGATGACCCCTTCGCCGAACACCTTCGTTATTTCTTCTTCTTCGTCCAGCATTCATGGACGCCTCCTCCACCTCCCCAGCTGCTCAAGCTTTAATTTCTCCATGGCAGCATCATCACCAACGAGCTTCTGCCTCAGTCAAAAGCTCCGACGTCCAGCAGTAGCTGATGCTACTGCTTCATTGATGCAAGGTTGAGCATCCCCCTCCGTTCTCGTTGCTATTGCCCACGCAGATGTTGCCGCTTTCTTCTCCAACAACTTCGCGGCGTCTACTATACGATCGCTGCTGCTGCCCGCCATGGACGTTGCTTTCCGCTGGTGCGTCCGGCTACTATTATCACCGAACAAACCCCGTTTATTCAAGCTTTGTTCAAGTTGTCCGTGTTCGTTCGAGCTTTGGTCGAGGCTTGGACAGATTTGTTTACAATCGAAGTTCTTCGTTGATTCATCTCCAGTTAGTTGTTTTTGAGTTTTATTTTTGTCCATATTTTGTTTGATATTTTCCGGATCCAAAATCGTTAAATGATTTAATCCTTGTTTTGTTCGTTGTTCATCTTTGAAATAATTTTCTAGTGTGTTCATGTTGTTTGTTAAATTAATTTTCAGATTTCAAAATAGAAGGTTTAATTAGTTGTTTTCATGTTTATTTCATGTTTGTATTATTGTTTAAGTAAGTATTTGTTAGTTTGATGTTTTTTAGATTCAAATTGAAATTTAATTAACTATTTCTTCAATTTGTTTCATGTGTTTATGTATTGTTAGAAGTTGTTAATATTGTTAAGTTTAAGCTTAAGTTCATAATTGTTTATTCGTCGATCTTGTTATTTGTCTAAAAGAATTTAGTTGTGTTTAGAGAAATATGTTGGTTTAATCGTTTAAATCCATCATGTTTGTTGTTTAAAATAGATTTAATTCATGTTCATACTTTGTTTGATTGTTCTTGAATCCGAAATTTGTATAGCTTGATTTCTTGTTTACCATTTGTGATTATTTCTTGAATTTGTCTCATAAAGTTTAATATAGGAAAAATATTTAAGCTTTCAAAATAAAAATAAAACTAAAAAAAATCTACTGCTTTCTTTCTTTGTTTGAAATTAGTATTAATGGTTGTTGTTTCATTTAAAGCTTAAAGCTTTTGTTTTTGGGATTACTACTCCACCGGTCTGTTACTGGGTTGTTACTGTTGCTGGGCAGTTGTTGCTATTGTACTGTTATTATTGCTGCTGATTCTCATCATCATTTTCTTTTGCTTCCAATATCAGGTACATATCTGTAAATTCATGTCATGAAAAGCTTCAACATGGCAAGTAAATGAAGTTTGGTTATAAGGATGTCTTCTACTCATTTAAATTTTATTAGTTTAAGTTTCAGTTTTGTTTTAATTGGTTAGTATAGTATTATACTTGACATGATAAACTGTTAACTAATTAACCTTCTGGAGTAGTAAATTCCACGATAATCTTATATGTTTTGAGGACTAGTGATGACATTTACTGTTTGAATTGATAGGGAACATTGCAGAAAATTGGCCATTAATTAAATCTTGTGATATTGTTAGCTAAGTAAAGAATAGTACGGAAATACCCAGAAATTACATTACTAGCTTATTTTGTCAAATATCCAATTTTGTTTAAGGCTAGATGATGTCGTCTTATTAAATCAATTGGTAGATTAATTCTCTTTATTAATAACAAATGGCGTAGTTAAATCAACTCATTTCTTTTAATGTATGAAATAATGTCGATGATTTTTTTTACAAAATATAGAGTTAGTGTTTGCAAATATTCGCATAGGCAGAGAATAAGAATTGGTTTATTTATCTCAAACTCAATCTTCGTAATCAAAAATCAACTAAATAATTATAACTTTGGACTAAAACAAATACATGAGAAGGACATGGGATTTATAAACAAATCGTGGCATTTTATGTAAAAGATATATAGAAGAAGAGTTCGCCTTAAATGAAACAATGAAGATTCTGCAGAAACTATTAATTTGTTTATCATTTTAAGTTCTTTCCCAATTTTATACACCATTCGATTTATGGACATCCAAATGTTGTATCCACAAAAAATGTTAGTTTTAGATACATATTGTCTGTTTTCTTCTTCACGCCATTAATTCTTTAAAATTTGAGATATATGATTCATATGTGTAAAATAAGGCTCGCGGTCAACACGTAATAACAATTTGTAGAGAACCTTATCAAGAATATTTTTGTGATTAGGGATACGTTCGCGTAACCTGATTATATTTCTAAAAGCAATTCGGATTATGCGTTCGCGCAACTTCGATCGAATATTTAATAAAAGGGATTCCTCGGAGAATATCATTATTAATTTCATAAAAACCCGAGATGTGAGGTTCACTACTTAATTATACAAAAGGGGCGAATGTTCTTGATTTTATTAAAGCATAATTTCGAAAATAATTATAATAATTATTATATTATCTATATTATCGTGTACACGTGCGCGTGACACAACTCCGCATGTTTTTTAAAAATATAATTTATAACACGAATATACGTACGCGTGTTTCGATTCAAAGAAGGGTCTTTAAATATAAATAGAAGCGGTAACAATAAAATCATGCAATAAAAATGTATTTTACAAATCAAAATAATCAAGCCGAATATAACAGTTGAGCGACCGTGCTAGAACCACGGAACTCGGGAATGCCTAACACCTTCTCCCGGGTTAACAGAATTCCTTATCCGGATTTCTGGTGCGCAGACTGTTAAATAGACAGAGTCATATTCTCCTCGATTCAGGGATTAAAACCGGTGACTTGGGACGCCTTAAAATTCCCAGGTGGCGACTCTGAAACAAACAAACAAATCCCATTTCGACTGTCCTTTAATTGGAGAAAACTCCCTTGTACCCTCGCGGGGGCGGAAAAAGGAGGTGTGACAAAGTGTTATTTACATTATGCAATTGAATTGAATAGATTTGGGTCATTTGGAGTCTAGTACTCATGGCAAGAGCGTGGTTTCGGATTGATTATTGAGCTAGTTCGAGGTAAGTGGCTTGTCTAACCTTGTGTGGGGACATTCCCCTTAGGATATGATATATTTGATAATTGAAATGCCTTGTACGTGAGGTGACGAGTGCGTACTTGAGCTAATTATTGAAAATTCGGTTTTTCCTTATGTATTTCAATTGAGTTCTTTTTTCTGTTTTATTCTACTTGTGAATTTAGCCTGTTGCTAGTTTAGAAAAGCATGTTTAGTTGATTTAATTGCCTATTTGCTTAAACTGCCTTAATTGCATTACGTGAAGCATGTTAGGCTAGAATTAACTGTTTACTTGGTACGAAATTTAGCTTAATTGGGTATTCTTGTGTTGCTGCTGTGTGTTTTTACTTTGGGACTACGGGATGACATCCCAGGAGATCCCCTGTACGTATTTATGATCTGAACTGAGGTGCGGGATACCAAGAGATCTCTGGCACGTATATTGAGGATACCAAGAGATCCCTAGCATATATTGAGGATACCAAGAGATCCTCGAGATACCGAGAGATCCCTAGCATATATTGAGGATACCAAGAGATCCCTAGCATATATTGAGGATACCAAGAGATCCTCGGGATACCAAGAGATCCCCGGTTATCATCCTTGTTTTGAGTGGTACTTCTGTGTGGTTTGCCTTCATCTCTGTTTCCGTTATTGTACTCTTATTATCCTGTGTAGATTTTTACAGTAGATTCTCAATTGTACTGCTTATCTTATCCTGTTATCTTTATATTTATTTAATCTTAGTAGGGCCCTGACCTTCCTCGTCACTACTCAACCGAGGTTAGGCTTGACATTTATTGAGTACCGATGTGGTGTACTCATGCCTCTTCTGCGCATGTTTTTCATGTGCAGATCCAGGTACCGTTACTCAGGCCTATCATCCTTGAGCAGGCGACTGCTCTAGAGACTTCGAGGTACATTTGTCGCTTCTGCAGACAGAGAAGTCCCTTTCTATTCCTGCTTTTAGTATTTAGCCCTTCTGTATTTTTTTCTGTTCTTATTAGACATTCCGGAGTTAGAGCTATGTAGTATTGATCTTAGCTTATGATTCGTGGGTTTCCGGGTCTTGGATTTATGTATTGGTATTGAGAGTTAAACATGGTGTGAACCGAGCGGCACATTTAAACATTGTTACTACTTTATTTCTGTTTTAAATTATTTTACTTCCGCAAATTTTTGTTTTTCTTCCGCAAATTAGGCTTACATAAACGTAGAGATTAGGTGCCGTCACGATGGTTTACGGAGGGCGAACCGGAATCGTGACAAGAATAGGAGGAGAGGACAAAGTGAACCACCTAAAGGATGGTATAAACTAACTGGAGCTATATTTGGGATTGACAAGTCTTTGACAAATAATGAAGGGAATGAAAGGAAGTATATAAGAGCTAACAACACCAATACCGGTGATAAGAATACAAAGGAACAAGGGAAAGCATCTGAAACAATCCGAACATAAATGGATGTGATGAAAGAGGCTTCACTATCTATATGTGCCATGCTGAATGTTTAGGAGGGACAAAGTGTGTTGCAAGGAAATACAAATACTCATGGTGCTTCAGTAGTAAATAATGCTAGTAATTACAAAAGGAGCACATATCTTTTCTATCACTGATCCCAACCAGCTCAAGATTAATATTTATGTATATGATTGGCAAATGTCTAGAAGTAAAAGATTGAAAAAGAAATCAGGGAAAGGTATATAACAAGAAAATGCAAGCCTTCACAAGGTGCAGAACATAGTAGCTCGGAATCCTACAATTACACAAACGGTTTTGATGAGCTTATGAAAAATATTTCAAACACAGGACAAAACTAAAGACAAGTTAAAACAATCAGAAGATCAAAGAAATGTCGACAGCGAGCCAGAAGATAATATTGTTGATAAATGGGAAGATAGTACTTTTTCAGAAGAAGAAAACACATCTAAAGAGTCCTCAGATGAACATGCATAATAATTGATACAAACTATTGTGGGATAAACTACTGACAAGAATGAATTACAAAAGGAAGTAGAGGAAACTGATGTGAAATGAGGGACATATACAAAAATTTTACACAGGGGAAGGACATCACAGAAAGTGAGAGATTCCCAAATTACAAGAGGTCAAAACCTGGAAAAAAACTCGTCCCCTATCAATGATTAATGTCCTCAACTGCAATATCAGGTGTTAAAATACTTGATTAAGAATCACAGAATTTCTCTGGTGGTTATTCAAGAGCCTTTTATCAAAGAAAACAAGATTGAATTTACAAATCCATTCTAGGAATGCAGATATGTTTTGCAAATTGTAGCAATAAGATAGGGATCTTTTGGGTTATGATTTGAATTGCAATGTATATGCAAGTAAAGATCAAAATGGTCACTTGTAAGATCTGCAAAATTCCAATAATAGAGTCTATTTTTATCTGTTATTTATGCTAAATCCAAATTTGTTAGGAGAGAAGACTTATGGGGTTACGTAAGGGATTTTGCTTCAACTATCAACTCTCCATGGGCAATATATGGCGATTTTAATAACATTCTGTCTGCAGGAGAGAAATTCAATGGAAAAGCTCACTAACTAAGTAGAAGCATCCCATTTATGGAGTGTTTGTTAGATTGTGAACTGAGTGATATTGGCTACTCTGGTAACAAACTTATTTGGTGCCATGAAAGAAAGAAGAAGAAGATATCATCTGAAAAAGGTTGGATAGAATGGTGATTAATGACAGGTGAGATGAATGCTAGTGTACAACATCTTCCTAGGATCAGCTTTTACTCAGACTCCCGAACATGATCCCCTTTTAATTCCTTGAGCTTTTACTCAGATTTTAAAGTTTCAAATTGTTCGGTTTAGCTCTAAATTATCTTTTTAACTAGGAATGATTTCATGTATGACATAAAACACGTAATAAGTGAAAACCACCATCATTTAAGCTCAAACACATGTAAAGTGCAGTAATTAAAATGTAAAAGATGGCTAAAATACGGGTGTCTTGCCTACCATCAACACCTCATACTTAAACCATTGCTCGTCTTCGAGAAATCAAACTATACTTTATATAGAGATGACCTTTTCATCAAACAACTTCCCTAACTCATAATGCCAAGAATATTTAAAGCAGATTAAGCGACATACCTTAACATCCTAGCCTCAAGACTCAACTTACAAGCACCACGTATTTTTCAAAACCTACTCACTTTAACACAGAGGCCATAAACATTACCTTTCCTTTGCAAATGATGTGCCCTCACACCAAAAATATAGAGCAGTTCCATATACAATAAAGTTCAAGAATAAATAGGAACTCAAGATAGAAAGAATTCACTCACTCTCAGAATCAAAATTCGTGTGCCACAGAAGATGTACCATAGGCTTACTCGTAGTATAATACTTTACTAATCAAGCTCATTTAGTCAAAGATCAAGCATGACTTTATTTGGTTGTAATGTAGGCTTCGGGGCGGGTAGGATACATTTGGATATAGTGACTACACCTCCATGAGCAGTTTAATACATACGATTCAAGATCTAAACCCCACACTTGTATTGAACCAAACCCCAACCTTCACAACATAATAATATCAGCTCCCAATTTCTTTAAGCACAAAGACAATGAGAACATACCACTATTGGGAAATTAATTTTGTCCTTTTTTATACATACACAAACTCTTTTTTTATTCTTTCTAAGTTCTGTTTTTTCTCTCTCTCTCTTTCACGCAAATTCATTTTTTTCCAATTCCCTACAAGTGGCTCTCACAATTTTCAAACAGTGCACCTTTTTCCATATTTTTCAGTTTCACTCAGAAACTAAAGTCATACCTCTACTTAGCTTTTAACAAGCTCATAACAATTTCAAGTGCTCAAAAGAGATAACAGGTTCAAGCAGATAGTCAATTCAAACAAAAAGGGTCAGGCTTGTAGTATGGTTGCCAAAGAAATTGGATTACAGGCTCAAAAGGGCTAACTAAGATACACATTAATTTTGGTTGGTTAAAACCATATATCTGGCTAAACAAAGAAATGGTTGTATCACTTCCTGGACTGAACAAGACTACTATTTCGCTTTGCAAACACACAAGGCAAGTTCCAGACAGCAATTGACATGGATAGAATATCAATAACAACCTTACACACACATTGGGATATAACTCATTTAGCACCGGATCTATCCTAACTCTCTAGTCAAAGAAGTTAAGAAAAGTTGAGATCAAACAAATTAAGGCACTTACACACGAAGCAAGAATTGAGTCTAGGCGTCATAACTAAGGCACTTACCACTCTCAAGGCATAACATAGTCAAGAAAGTTGCCTTCAATTAACACTATGACTCAAGATTCTTTATTCCTACAAAAAGAAAAAAAACTAACTACACCCGGTTCAAGTAGAATACTTGGAAAGAACCACGGCATAAAGAAAATCTAAGGGGGAAATATTACACTATCTAAGAAAGTAAAATAGAAATAAAAGACATACGTTTGGATTTTCAAATTTTTTTGATTTTTTTATCTTTTTTCTCGTTCGGCATCAAATCCCTCAAGCAAAGAGTCGAGAAAATCTATCGTTAAGAAAAATCGAACTACTACTACATGAGTTACTAACTATTACCAGCCAAATAGAATTTAGAATTACGATTACATGCTAAATTGTTATAAAGCAAGAAATCAAACAAAGCCAAATGGCAAAAAGACGACAAAACAAATAGAGGCAAATAGGAACACTTCACCCCACACTTAAGAGATTGCATTGTACCCAATACAAAATAGTAGAAACAAGAGTGAAAAAATGTGACTCCCTGAGGCCTTCGGTGTAATCATCATCAGCACCCTCGAAGGTGCGCAAGTACTCCTCATCATCAAAGGGGATTGAGTTCACGTCTTCGTCAGGTGGCAGTTGTACTCCATTGTCCATACCCAACCACTGCCTAGTGATATCAGAGAGTGGGTGATCCTGCTGTAGCTCATCCAAGTAAATCTCCCAATATTAGCGCGAAGGCACATATCGGCGAACATCAGCTGCAGTGTCTCCTTGACACGAACCATCCTCTGGTCCATAGTAGCAACAACAGTAGGAGAGTCTATCACAAACGTAAAATCAAAGACCTTAATAGGCTACAGCACAGGGATCATCTGATCATAGTAAGGCTCCTCCTCCACATGGTGAGTCCTTAGAAGCTGAGTGATCATACTCGGGTAATATAGGCGGCGAGCCCCAAGTGATCGCACTCTATCCATGTACTCAAGCATGAATTTTCTAAGGTCAAACTTCATCTTGGTCAAAAGGCATATATTAGGCACACTTTCACCCTCGAGACATCACTATCACTCTGGGTTGGCATAATCTTGACATTAATTAGTCATAGAAGAACCTTGGCTGGACACTAGAATGCCCCCTTCCTTTTATCCTTGTGAAGAGAGTCAACACCACACAGCTAGCGCTGGATATCAAGATAGTTCAGGCGACAAATAAACCCCTGGAACAACTTGCTAGAGTGCTCTATAAATCCTATAATTTGGTTGATCACCTGAGAGGAAAAATGTATCACTTTGCCTGCACTTATACCCTGTACACTGCATCCAAACTAGCCTCAAGCTGCTAGTTGGCATAAAACTCCTTCACTAAGTTCACGTTCACCGCATCATCGGGATCGAACAAACTCTCAAAGCCCAGGTTCCGGATGTTTTTTTAGATCACAGAGTACTTCCGAGCCAACTTCCCATCATCAATACCAAACTCAAGATCCGGGTTCACATCAGTGACAAAGGTCGTATACCAGTGTCTAGCATGAGCAAGGACAACCCGAATACCAAACTTGCACTCTAGGACCACGTCATCTTCCGGATCAATTTCCTCCATGTCCTCTTCCACTGGAAAATCAGGTGCTTCCCGCCTACCTCCTCTCCTACTACTCGGTGCAACTCCATAGGAACCAGTGTTAGCACGCTTACTTGGATGACGAGACATTGTACCTGCACAAGACGAACAAAATTATCCATAAGACTTGGAACAAAAAGCAAGACCAAAATGGGTAACAACCTCACACTTATGTCATTGGCATGTTCACTAGTACAATGTATGTCGGGGACGCAGACTACCCCATTAAAAGCACGTCACAAGTCACCACCAACCTAACATTACAACAACATACCCAACGATTACAATATACTATGTTAAAGTACAAAATCAAGAAGCTAAACTAGTAACTAAGAAAAGAAAATCAAGAAGTTATACTACAACCCTACAGAAGTACATAGCATGAATCGAACACTCCAATTAGCAACTAGTAACACACTAGCATGGGGTGGTCAATCGATTAGAACTCGGGCCTAACACTTCACAAATTTACAAAATAAGAACATGACCCCCACCACACACTCATCATCTATCAATACGTCATTACAAAGAAATTACCCTCCATATTTGCAACAAAGTATGCATATTATGTCATTGGAGAATTTTATCAAACACATAGGCGCTAGTTTCAACTTATAACTTCAATTCAAAATAGGCTAGAACCATCACACATGTCGATCAATCACACCACCCAAAACAACCAAGACATCACAACATCTTAGCAATAACACAAAGTGCTCCAACCTAACTTCATCAAATAATTCTTTCAATATCACTATTGAATACTACAAACTTTCCATAAGTATAATCACCACGAAAATCCCAACAAAAGCAAGCACAATTTCGACCAAGTTATTAAATATAACTAAAAAATTATCAAACACAAAACTACCTAGTGTTAGGAAAAATTAACAAAATCTAACTAAATACTACCAAAAATTACTTCTAGAAAGAGAAAAGAGAAGAGAAGAACACTTACCTCAATAGGGGATGAAGATGGGAGGGATTGAAACTTGAAGAAATTAGGGAGGAAGTGAGGGATTTGTTTGTGAGTGAGAGAGGAGAGAGTTTAGAGAGGAGATAAAAAGAATGGGAGAAAAGGGTAAGGGAATGTTTTTAGACAAAAAAGGGGTCGGGCGCTTCTATTTTTTTCTTTTTGACCGAATTTTTACACTACCGTGTAATGGGGTGCGCACCCCACGCATTGTGGTAGTGGAATTATTTAGAGAGATATTCAATTATTAGAGGGGGCACGTTTTGCCTGGCGCGGTGTAGGGTGTGGCGCCCCATGCGACGCGTTAGGCCAATTTTCCTAGAGTACGACTTGTTTTTGCTTCCTAGACCATGGTTTGCACCTCATTACTTTTATGTACTTGATTCTTATATAATTCATGCTCATACCTGTCCTAAAAAGTATCAAAAATCCTAAGCTCTAATAGTTCAAATATATAGCCACCTAAACTATTTTACAACGGCAAGAAAAAAAGGTTAGAAGTAGTTCTGAGTTATAGTCGTCAGCTTGACTCCGTCACTTAGGCTCATTTGATTACTATGCTAGATGATTGCTTGTTAAATCCTTGAACAAAGTATGGTTTCAACCTGTTCCTATTCACCTTAAAACTCTCATTCACTTCCTCATCTTGGATCTCAATAGCGCCATATGATGACACATGTTTCACCACATACGGATCCGTCCAACTTGATTTGAATTTTTCGGGAAACAGCCTAAGTCTACTATTGTATAGCAAAAATTTGCCCCTTCATGAAACTCATTTGGCTTAATAAGATGATCATGCCACCTCTTTGTCTTTTTCTTAAAAATTCGCTCATTTTCATATGCGTCCAGTCTAAACTCCTCCAACTTATTCATTTGTAACAACTTGTGTTCACCCGCAAGTCTAAGATCAAGAATTAAGAAACTTAATTTCCCAAGCTTTATGTTATATCTCAACAGGTAGGTGACACAATTTCCCATACATTAATTTAATGTTGAAGTCCCTATGGTTGTTTTGAACGCAGTTCTATACGCCCATAGAGCTTCATCCAATTTCACACACCAATCCTTACGAGAAGAGCTAACCACCTTTTCAAGAATTCATTTAAGCTCGTGGTTAGCTACTTCAACTTGCCTACTAGTTTAGGCATGGTACGAGATTCCTGTTTTATGTGTGACCCATACTTGGACAGCAATGCAGCAAACGCCTTGTTCACAAAATGAGATCTGTTGTCACTAATAATCACTCGAGGTGTCCCAAAGCAGATAAATATGTTCTTCTGTAAGAACTCACACACCACTCGAGAATCATTGATCGTAGTAGGAATTCCTTCAGCCCATTTAGAGACATAGTCAATGGCTACTAGGATATACTGATAAGAATGAGGCAAAGGGAATGGCCCCATTAAATCAATGCTCCAAACATAAAAAATTTCACATACCATAATTGAGTTTAGAGGAATCTCATCCCTCATGCTAATGTTACCTATTCTTTGACACTTGTCATATTATCACATGAAACTACATACGCTCATGCATATTTGTATAAAATAGGCCATTGAAAACCGACTTCCATGATCTTTGCTGCAATGCAATTACCACAATAGTGTCCTTTAGCTACCCTATCATGGCGGTGAGATAAAATGCTTGTCATCTCTCCTTTAGGCACGTATCTTCGAATCACACCATTTGCACAGAGTTTAAACAAAAAGGGGTCATTTCCAAAATAACTTTTTACCTCACCTTGAAGTTTTCTTATTTGATCACGAGAGCGGTCACGCGGCAACCATCCATTGGCCAAAATGTTGGCTACATCAGCATACCAAGACCGTCTTTCAGAGACCACAGCAATGGAAAAAATCTGGTCATCAGGGAACCCTTCTCTTATTTCCACTATCTCTACTAGAGGTCTCTCAAGTTGAGATATATGATCTGCAATGTGATTTTTAGTGCCTTCCTGTCCTTAATCTCAAAGTCAAACTCTTGGAGCAACAATATTCACTATATCAGATGCGGCTGGGACTCCTTCTTACTCTGCAAATATTTCAAAGTTGAGTGATCAGTGTGCACAATTACTTTACTCCCTACAAGATATGATCTAAACTTTTCAAAATCAAAGACCACAACAAAGAACTCTTTCTTAATAGTAGCATACTTCACTTGAGCGTTATTCAATGTCCTACTTGTATAGTAGATGGGCCTAAACATCTTATCTTTCCTTTGCCCCAGAGCTGCTCCCACAGCTACATCACTAGAATCACACATTATTTTAAAAGGCTGGCTCCAATCAGGTTTCACCATAATAAGGGCAGTACCAAGCTTTTCTTTTATCAATTTGAATGCCCTCAAGAACTTCACAATGAACACAAACTTGTCATCCTTCGCTAGCAATGTAGTCAATGGCTTGGTAATGCAGGAAAAGTTTTTGATGAACTTTCTGTAGAGCCCAGCACGCCCAAGAAGCTCCTTATGCTCTTCATAGAAGTTGGTGGATGAAGTCTAGAAATCACATCAACCTTTTCTCTATCAACTTCTATGCCATGTGCAATCACTTTGTGGCCCAGAATGATTCCCTCTTTCACTACGAAATGACACATCTCCCGGTTAAGAACCAAGTGAGTTGCTTCACAATGTTTAAGCATAAGCTCCAAGTTTTTCAACAGTCATCAAAATCATCACCAAACAGAGTGAAATCTTCCATGAATACCTCTAGGCACTTCCTGTTCATATCTGAGAAATAGACATCATGCATCTATGAAAAGTGGTAGTGCATTATACAACCCAAATGGCATACTCATGTAAGCAAAAATACCTCCAGGGCAAGTGAAAGTAGTCTTCTCAACATCTTCTGGGACAATGGGTATCTGATTATAGCCTGAGTACCCATCCAAGAAACAGTAACAATCATATCTAACCACTTTCTCGATCATCTGATCAATAAAGGTGAGGGGGATATGGTCTTTCGTTATTGCATCATTCAGACTCTTATAATTAATGTGCACTCGTTGCTATGTGACTGTTTTTGTTGGGGTCAATTCATTGTGTTCATTCTTTACCACTGGCATACCTCATTCTGAGGCACCACTTGCACAAGATTGATCCATTGGCTATCATAGATGAGGACAACCACTCCTGCATATACAACTTGATAATCTCTTTGTGCAATACCTCATCCAGATTTTTATTCAGGTTGTATTGGGGTTACACCACTGGCTTGCTATTCTCTTCCAGTAAAATTTTGTGCATGCAAATGGCTGGACTAATTTCTTAAATATCAGCTATGGTCCAGCCGATGGCCTTCTTGTACTTTCTCAGCATCTCCACCAGCTTTTGTTCCTATGCACCTATCAAGTAAGTAGAAATAATCACAGGAAAAGTATTAGTTTTAAGAATAGCATATTTCAAGTGAGTAGGGAGGACTTTCAATTCCACACTAGTCTTAGACGTCTCCTTTTCCTTATCAACCACTTGAACCTCAGTCTCAAGATCTTCAGACTCTTTCTTTATTTTGGGATTTCATTCTCCACTATCTAGACTAAGTAATGCACCTCTCTAGAGTGCCCCCCCACAAGATTATCAAACTTGTATTTTTCAGCCAATTTCCCAACAACATCAAGCTTGAAACGCGAGTAGTCAGATGACTCCTCACTAGGGTATTTCATCATTCTCTTCATCTGGAACACCACTTTCTCATTACTTACTCCGAGAATAAGTCCCACATCGCATATATCAAGTATTGCTATGCCAGTACATAGAAAAGGCCTCCCTAGAATTTGAGGAACGTCCTTGTTCGCTTTCATGTCCACCATAATAATGTCTACGGGGAACACAAACTTTTCAACTCATACTAGAATATCCTCAATGAATTTTTCAGGCAAGAGTAGTTTGGCTAGCCAGTTGTAGGAACACTAGTATAGTTTTGATCACTCCAAGCTCACCTTCAACTTTTATAAACACATACAAAGATATTAAATTTATAGAAATACCATAATCACATAGAGCCTTGTCAAACTTTTCACTCCCCAATGAATATGGTATGGTGAAGCTTCCTGGGTCCCCACACTTTTGAGAAATTTTATTTTGCAATATGGCACTGCAGTGTGCATTCAGCTTGACCACTGTTATCTCCTCTAACTTTCTCTTGCTAGACAAGATTTCCTTCATGAATTTAGCATAAGCAGGCATCTGAGTGAGAACCTCTATGAAGGGAATGTTCATATATTGTTTCTTGAGCATCTCCAAGAACCATCCAAAGCACTTGTCTAATTTTTCCTGCTTCATCTTTTGAGGGAATGGTAGAGCTGGCATGCATCTTCTTTCTTCAATCTCCTTTTGTACCCCCCACCACTCTCACATTTCTGTTTTTCACTCTTCTGCTCCTCCAATGTGTCACTCTCCTTGCTCACCACTTCGGATCTAGTTCTGGATTAACCAATGTTTTGCCACTTCTCAAAGGCACAACTTTAATTGTTTCCTTCGGGTTCTTCTCTGTGTCAGAGGGTAGAGTCCCAGGAACCCTTTTTCAGACAACATGTTTGCAATTTGTCCCATCTATCTTTCTAAGTTCCAGATGGTTGTGCCTTGTTCCTGGAGGGCTGTGCCATGGGTCTCAAATTTATCATCTGATTTGTTGATGAAGGCCTTCATTAGATCCTCTAGACTCGAATGGTTAGGTTGTGGAGGCTGGTACTGTTGCCTTTGCTTATTTTGTATACCACGAGGTCCTTGCCCTAGTGCTCTAGGATTTTGCTGCTGCCACGAATTTAGACTACCACTTGAAGAGCTATATAAGAAAATTGGATGTCTTTGTCTCATGGAATTGAAGTTATTACCTCCTTGGTAGTTACCTCTGCTGAAGTTTCCCATTGCATTCACTTCTTACTATGCAGTGGAGGTTTGTCACTCATGTGTTGGGTGTCACATTTATCAAATATTTCATCCTAACTGTGGTTGACTCTGCACCTGGGCTAGTGTCAACTTCTTGATGTCTTTATCCATAACTGCTATCTAGGTCCGCATTGCAACAAATGATTCTACTTGGTGCACACGTGCTGACATTCTTTGTTCACCTTAGTCAATAGGCCATTGATACACATCATCAGATAGTTCATTTAGAAGAGTGACAATCTCTTTTGGAGTTTTCGTCATAAGCGGGCCTCCCACTGCAATATTTAGTACCATTCTTGATGCTGGAGTTAAGCCATCCCTGAAATCCTGGAGTTGCATCGATTGCTCCATCCCATAATGTGGGCATCTTCGTAGAAGATCCTTAAACCTTTCCCAAGCCTCGAACACAGTTTCTCCTTCACCTTGACTGAAATTGTGAATCTCCTTTCTCATATTTCCAGTCTTAGCAGCAAAGAAGTACTTGTCTAGAAATTTAGTAGTCATCTCTTTCCACGTATGGATAGACCCAGTAGGTAGACTCTGTTGCCACTGTTTTGCATCATCCTTTAGTGAGAAAGGAGATGCTCTGAGGTAGATAGCATCGTGTGCTGCTCCACTATAGCAGAAAGTGTTCATGATCACATGAAAGTCCATCAGATGACTGTTAGGATCTTCGTTGGGTTTGCCTCTAGAGATACAATTATTTTGAATAGTCTAGATGACTCTCTGATTGAGTTCAAAATTGTTAGCATCAATGGGTGGGGGTCTCGCACTGGACTGTGTGGTTGTAGACTGGTCTGAAATAGTCACCCAATTATCTGCCTAGGGCTCATATTTTCGAATGCATCTTCTATAAGAGAGCGGTTCAGTTTGAATCATCGTCCTCTTTCCCCATTAATGGTTTCATCATCTCCCAGAGCTGCATTAGCAATTGCCTATGCAGTTGCTTCTATCCGTTGGGATGCTTTGCTTGCAGCCAAATCGACTCCATCATCACCTTTTTTTGCCATATGTTCTTGGGTCGAAGATTGCCCCAAGAAATTTTCGATGAATCCTCTCTCTTTTCTCAGTTGTCGCAGGTGTTTCTCCAACTCTAGTTCGTAAGTTATCACTTCCTTTGAAGAAGATCGATTCATACACCAGAAAAGTTAAACACATGTCCTCCATATAAGTGAGAAAACGTGAATACAAAAAAATTAACTTGGTTCCTGAATTAGCACCAAAAGCTATTTTAAACTATTGATTGTCAATCCTCGCAACTGTGCCAAAATTTGACGAGCGCAAAACACAACATGAAATTAATGCTCGCTAGCAAAAGAAGTTTAGGTTAATAATCATCTCCACATGAATTGAATTTAAATAGTGTTCGAATATTCTTTAGTTAATTACTATCCAGAAAAATTAATACTTGATTAGAATGATTATCAACTACAATTAATTACCAAAATTAAAGAAACAATCAATTGATCACAAAAGCCAAAAGTTGAGCAACACAGAAACATCAGCGAGAGAAATAGGGTAAATGACTCAACATGTGCAAGATAATTGACTCGGGATCCAATCCTTGAACTATTTTACTCTAGAATATTGTTGATTCTCACGAATTCACTAGATAATTAGATTACACTGGAAGTTAAGGTTACTTGTCGAATAAACTTTAATTTAAGGAAATAACCCAATTGAAGCACGATGAACAATTGCAATGAATATAATGATGGTTTTAGTTTTAAGGGTAACTTCTCACCAATATTTTCTTATTTTCTAGTTCGATTAATAATTCAAGAGGTTCTTTCTATTACCTCGGTGAATCACAAATTTAACTAGAGTTTGAGATGTAAAGAAATTCAATATCAAATTCCTCCTTCAATTAAGTAAAATAATGAATAACTTCATAATATAATTCAAAACTCCATCAAATTAAATCAAGAAATTGTCATGAAATGAACCCCTAATCAACTTCTCAATACACCATATCTATCAACATCCTAAGGGAAAACTGCTCCATAGCAATAAAAAAATTCATCTCGAGAAGGTTTAAAGACAGAAAATATCAATGCTAATGATTCGATACAAACTCCCGTATTGCACCGATTGTTGGTTGAAATCTTGACGAATTCTTGTGTCTTCTTGTCTTAATTGTTTCTCAAATCTTTTGTAGGTTAAAAGTCCTCTCAAAATCGTATTTTTGGTGTATTTATACTGTGTAGAAGCAGGTCGGCAGAACTACCCTTTCCAAGCTGAAGTGGGAAATTACTCTTAAGGAAAATACACAGAAGTTGTGCGCCTCGCAAGCAGTTTCTTTTGTCAAGCACGCTTCATTGTACAGCCGCGACGCGCCCCATGCGGCGCGATGGTACAATTTTCTCTGAGTAAATTTTTTCTATCACGTTTTGATATCCTGATTTGGTCCTCGACACCCTTGAACGCGATTTCGGTTTAATTCCTTGGGCTTTTACTTAGACTTCAAAGCTCTAGTTGTTTAGTTTAGCTCTAAATTATCTTTTTAACTCGAAATTATTTCATGCAAGGCATAAAATACATAATAAGTGTAAATCACCATCATTTAAGCTCAAATATAAGAAAAGTATAATAATTAGAGTGCAAAATACGACGAAATAATGAGTTTCTAGCCTACCATCAAAAGCCGGGGCTGAATTGATGTCTCACCATAAACAAGTTGATGCTTTCTGGAGACAAAAATCAAACCTCAAATGCCATATATAAGGAGATAAAAATACTTAAGTTCTTTCACTCAGAAGTGAGAGGAAGAAGGAAGCATCCTCATATTCACAGAATTAATCATGATAAATGGATAGAAGGATATGAAGGAATTAGTGATTTAGCAGTAGAATTCTATAAGAATTTATTCTACCAAGACGACAATACTCTTGACTTGAGTATATTAGATCCAATTCCAAAAATTATTGAGAATACTGATAATGAGAACCTTTTGGCAGCCCATGTTATGCAAGAAGTTAAAGATGCAGTCTTTGATATTACTCCTAATAGCTCCGCTGGTTCTGATAGGTTTAGTGGTATGTTCTTTCACAAGGCTTGGGATATTGTGGCTACTGATATGGTTAATATGGTAAAGTTTGTCCTTAATAGAGAGCAGTTGCCTAAATTCTTTACCAATACATGCATGTTTCTACTTCCTAAAGTGGAGTCACCTCAAACTTTCTCAAAGTTTAAACCAACTAGTGTGAGTAATGTTACTTAGAAGATTGTCTCTAGAGTCCTGAACAACAGACTCCCTGCTACCATCTCAAAGATTATTTCCCTGAGTCAAAGTGGCTTTGAAAAGGGTAGGGTAATTGGTGAGAATATTTTGTTGGCACAGGAGATAATTCATGAGATCAGAAAACCAAAAAAGGGGGTAGTAGTCTATAATATTGATATGAACAAAGCGTATGACAGAATGTCTTGGCTATTATATGCTTAGTTATGAGAAAAATAGAGTTCAGTGAAGAGTAGATTTATATAATATGGAATCTTATCTTCAATATGTTTTATAGTGTGGTCATAAATATAAAGAGAAACGGCCTCTTCAAATCTCACATAGGCATTAAGTAGGGAGATCCTATCTCTCCGTCTCTATTCATCATTGCTGCTGAATCTCCGTCTAAAATGCTGATTAAGCTCTATGAAGATCCTAGGTTACGTTCACTGGTTTCTATATGCAACCTAATGGACCTAAGATTAATCATCTAGCTTATACTGATGATCTTATTATTTTTTGTGCAGGTAAAACTAACACACTGAAGCTTGTGATGGAATGTGTAAAGAAATATGAAGAGAATTCAGGACAATTGATCAACAAAGAGAAAAGTAATTATTTTTTGATGGGTGAAGGAATCTCAAGCAGAAGGATTGATATTGTATCAAACTTGCTTCAAGTTCAACCGAACGAGTTTCCTATTACTTATTTAGGATGTCCTGTCTTTTCGGGAAGGAATAGAGTACAATATTTTACATATATGGCTAGGAGTGGCAAACATGCGGGCCGGGTCGGATATGGTTCGGGTCGAAAACGGGTAATGAAAAAACGGATCAATTTATCCGACCCGACCCATATTTAATACGGATAAAAAACGGGTTAACTGGCGGATAATATGGGTTACCCATATTATCTATGACTTCTTGTATATGATTACTTTTGGGAAAATTCTTAGTCTCCCTAACTTGAGGAATCCCCAATTTGAGGCTTTGCAAATGTAAAAGTTAGACACATTGGTTATCCATTGGTTACTTATTGGTTATCCATTTTCTAAATGGATAATATAGTTCTTATCTATATTTGACCCGTTTTTAAAAAGTTCATTATCCAACCCATTTTTTAGTGGATAATATGGGTGGTTAACTGTTTTCTTTGAACCATTTTGCCACCCCTATATATGGCTACCAAAATTTTGAAGAGATTGAGTACATGGCATTAGAGCAGGCGATTAAAGGGGGAGGTCATCTAGACTAAGCATGTACTTACAGTCATGCTCGTTCACCTCCTTTTCAATTGTCAACCGCCGAAAACCATCATCAAACAAATAGAGAAGATCTTTGTAAATTTTCTATGCGGTATCAATGAAGGAAAATAGAAATACCATTGGGAAACATGGCATAAACTATGCTTCCCTACTGAAGAAGGTGGAATTGGGGTTAGATCTTTGCAAGATATTTCAGATAGCTTCAGCGCTAAATTATGGTGGCAATACAGAACCAAGAGTTCTTTATGGGCTGACTTCCTGAATGCGAAGTATGCAAGAAGGGGTCATCAAGGTGCGAGGAAGCTAAACTACAACCAATCTCATTGCTGAAGAAGACTTATGATTACCATGAATAAAGTTGACCATTTAATTCTGTGGAGAGTCAATAAAGGAAATTCTAATTTCTGGTGGGATATGAGACTGGTTTGAGCAAGTTGGCTCAATTTGGAGATGCCTCTACTTCTACTAAGGGGAAAGTCTGTTCCTATTTCAATGATAGAGAGTGGAACATTCCAAAGCTTAGGCAAGCTCTACATAATGAAATGGTTTCTCAAATTTTTAAAATTACAATTACCTTTTCAGATCTGGTGGATAGACCAATATGGACATCCACAACAAACGGGAAATGTAGTTGTAAATCTGCTTGGAATTGCATTAGAACTTATCAGAATACTTCTTTCGTCAACAAGATGATTTGTCACAAGAAATCCCCCTTTAAAATTTCCTTTTTCTTGAGGACATTATTCAGACATAAGATATATTAACATGAGAAGGTTTGGAATCCCCCTACCATCTATGTATTCTTGTTGTACCAATCATAAACAAGAAGATGAGGAACATTTGTTCCTTAATTGATTTGTTCCTTCAATCAACAATTTGGGATCAGCCAAAGAAGTACTAGCCGAGACACCACATTATCAGTTGGTGGATGACTAAGGGTAGTAATCCTATCCAAGAATTATGTCTATAGGTTCAACCAGGTATTATCACTTGGCACATTCGAAAGTCTAGATGCAAGAGTAGATTTGAAAATATTGACATCTCCTTATAGAACTATCCCAGCAATCAATCAACAACTCATTTTAGTTACTCATAAGAAATTTCCTAAACTTCCCAAATTTATGAACTGGGATAAACTCTATGATGTCATGAATATGGCAAAACATTATATCTCCACTACAGCAGTGAAATGGAACCTTCCCAGAATTGGTTTTGCTAAGCTGAATTCAGATGGTTGCTCAAAAGGCAATCTAGGGCCTGCTGGGGGTGGTGGGATTGTTCGGGATGATCAAGACAGAGTGATTGTTGCTTATGCTACTCCACTAGGGTGTATGACCAATAATATGGCTGAAGCACTGACTCTCAAGATTGGTATTGAATGGTGCAGGAATAATGGCATTGCAGATCTCGAAATAGGATGTGATTCTAAATTGTTGGTTGACTGGATTAATAGCAACAATAACCCCCGTGGAATTTATGGGAATTTTGGACAAGTTTAAGAATTATTTGGAGGGTTTTGTGAAGTGGAACATTCAACATTGTTATAGAGAGGGTAACAAGGTGGAAGACACGTTAGCTAATTGGGGACTGAGCTGCACAGAAATTACATATATAAATGATAGTGAACAGTGAAGCTAAGGGAGAAATGAAAATGGACAAACTACAATGTCCATCTTTCAGAATTAACAAGCATAGAAATTCTTTCTTTGCGGAGAGAAATATAAACAGAATTGACTTGCTAGATATTCGTTGAGGTTGTATATTTTGTATAGCAGAGATTACGAGTTTATCTCTCATCAGTTATTGATTTTTCGAGAGCTTCACTGGAAATCCTACTAGTCTTTCAGTATGGAGCTTTGTTCCATTCTTAGTAGGTGCAGGGAGTTCAAACTCCTCTGTTTTGTACTTCATTTCATATCAATAAATTCCTATTTAACTAAAAAGAATTATAAAATAAAGAACTAACATTTCAGTAAGATCTCAATTATTAAAGAAAAGGGCAGGCATGCTTGGGGGGGGGGGGCATAGTATTTTACTGACCTACTTTCACCCATATGGCAGGTTTTGCTAGCTTGATGGTGTGAAGGGTGAAATTTGGCGGAAAGACAAAAAGATCTCAATTATTAAAGAGAAGGTAGGCGTGTTTACATGATTTCATTTGGTTGGTAGCGGGCTTTTTGCATTTCGATCATCTTACTAAAGGAGTGATCGAAATTACGGAGAATCGGAAGATTACCACAAAATAACTTGCACCAAGGGATGGGTTTGTCTGACATTCTCTCTAACACAGATGGGACTGTAGCTCCCTCACCCCACAAACATTAAAGAATAAAATATACTGTAGCAGTCAAAACAAGCTCCAATATGCCAACCTCATTATCTTTTGAAACAGGCTCAAGTAAAAAAGATTTGAACCACAGAAAATTGTAAATAATGTCCCCGACACTCAACAGTATCATACAAAAAGAGAGATGATAGACTAACACCAGCTTCTCAATCTTCCTCCTCGGCCTCATTCTCAGCAATGTTGAAGTACCTCAACTCATAAACATTTCGATCCTTGTTTGAAGAAATAACTCGCAGCCAATCACGAACATTATTCTTCTTTAGATATTTCTTTGTCAGGTACTTCAAATACCTACTCAAACAAAACGAAATTACGAGACTGCATTGGCTGATATTTTCTTAAAGAGAGACAGCTTGTTAGACACACAACAGTTTGATTAAAAAGTAAAACAAGACTGTAGAAAAACTCAGGTCAAGAGAGCTGATTGAAGTCCCAAACGGAGGCCGGCCCCTTCTACGCAGGCATGCAAAAGAAATGGGCACTACCCCCTTACAACATCTTTTTACAGAAGGACAGGACAAACCTGTTCTTATTCTGAACAAATCAAATTCAATAAAATAAGGCTAATCAGCAATGTTTTACCCAAAAAAGAAAAAAGCAAGAAGACAAGTTCCAAAATAAATAAATCCAAAAACGATGTGCAATTGTAGCTTATGTTCTTAACCAATATAAGGGGAGTATAGTACTGTAAGACAGGACAAAACCATAAGTTTTCACAAAACTAGACTCAAAACATCATCCTAGATACACCATTCTCTAAGAAAGAATGGTTGGGTCAAAGTCTAGCGATTTTAAAGTAGATAAGAGCAGTCGAACCATCTAAATGCTATTCAAAAAAAAAGGAAAATGAGATGAGACATCATAATTCTGGCACAACGCTTCTAACTCAAACAGTGTAGACACAAGTCACAACAACAAAACCTGTGTAATCCCACAAGTGGGAACTGGGGAGGGTAGTGTGTACGCAAACCTTACCCCTACCTTCGAGAAGACAGAGAGACTGTTTCTGGTAGACCCTCGGGTAGGAAAGGTAAACAGGAAGGGCAACAACAAGCACACCAATCAAAAAACCGAAGCAAAAATATAAAACTAACACTAGGTACTGCAATCAGAAAGTCGAAACGAAAGCAACAAGTAGTAACAGAAGTCAAGGAATACGAAAATACACAAATGACACTAAGTCATGTACTAAAGCTACTGTAATAAGGACAACGCTCGGCTACCTATCCTAATCTTTTAGTACCTTCCTATTCATGGTCATGACCTTAATAAGCTCGAGTAACGTCATATCTTGCCTAATCACCTCTCTCTAATACTTCTTCGGCCTGCCTCTACCTCTTCTTAGGCCCTCCAGGGCCAACCTCACACCTCCCCACCAGTGTAGATACCCAATGACAAATGAAAAAGGTTGTGATTTGGAGTGAGTAATAGTCCCTGGATCAAACCCAACTGAAAAAATGTCCTGATTTGAAGCAACCAACTTAGACAAAACAGAGTTGATCTATCCTACAAACTCCAATAAGTATGCCAATATAAACAATATCACCAAGAGGGACTAATATTTTTATCACTTTTAAATCATTCTTCAATATATTATTTGGGAGTCCCAATATACATGGACTGTGCCAACATTAACATTATCATCACGAGAATTAGGGTTTTTATTACTTCTAAAGTATTTTTTTATTCATTTTTTCTCAGGAAGTACCAAAAAAATACAGAGAATAAAAGTCAAAAATTCTCCAAGTTACTACCATCACAGTTCCTCGTGCAAAAATTTCCACTTGATGTTACTTGTCAAGTTAAATAATTGAATACTACTCATTCTGTCCCACTTTATGTGATGCACTTTCTTCTTTAGAAATAATTTAACTTTAAACTTTTCATTTTACCTTTGAGGAGACAATTTAGCCACACAAATATCTGACTTATTTTAGACCATAAGTTTCAAAAATCTTTCTTTCTTTCTTAAACAACATACAGTTAAAGTGCAGCACATTAAAAAGGAACAGAGGAAGTAGCATTTTGTATTCAATGCATTTTCCTTGGCTACCCATAAAACTAAGTTGATCACATAACATATAAATTACAACGCTTACATGTCTATCTTCCTAATTAGTTAAAAGTTATGTCATTATGCAAAGAAAAAACTACCAAAAAAGAGTATCCTCATATTAGACGTCTGCAACAAGGTCTAATTGTGTTGAATTAAAGAGGACTGCCAGAAAATGAAGTTCCTCAACAAACTGACAAATTAAACCATGTTGTCATAAAGTAGAGCAAAACAAGAACGGTAGAGAAAGAAGTGTGAGAAATGTTGTTAGATAATCTCATTCAAGTGTGCATTCATAGGGCCAAGAGTACCCTATTTATATAGGGTGGAAGACTGAAGTAGACAATTAAATAAATGCATATAAAAGCTCTAAATGGTTCATTAAATAAGGAATTTGGAAGTAGTAATTGGACATCCACTTCTTAAAGTATTCAAACAACTTCCTCCCTGGATGTCCATTGCAAAAAGAATATATCTCGTTAAAACCTTATTAGAAATAAATCCTTTGGAATAAAAAATCTAGTGAAGGAAAAAGAGTAATATGGCGAAAGGTGAAAGAAATACCCACGATAATATAGGAAGATAAATACAGCATTACATAGGCCAATTAAAGGGTGATTTCACAAAGGAGATAGAATGAAGAACAATTCGCAAAATTCTATTTCACATGATATTAAGGTGCAGCAAGTGATAATCGGGGAGACTTGTTAAATAAATCTTCTTTTACATTGAGAAAATCCTTGTTGGCTTCTCGCTCAACTCCAGTTGGAGTAAAAGTTCAAAGCTTGGAGGACTATAAGCATGCTCTGCACTCTCTTCCCAACTTAAATACCAAGTTGCATTTTGTGATAAGGTTTGAAATTTTGACGTGCACCGGACCCACGATGTCCGCATCAAGAGCAACGGCGAACATCTAAGGGAGTAATGTTGTGAATACTTTATATTCATGAACTACCATTGAATTTTCCTATACATCCATGTGCTTGGAACCATAATACATAGACATCCCTTTGAACTTGCCAAAGTATCCACTTACACACTTTAAGTAAGGGTCCAACTCCAATCTATTGAACATCTTATGTTGTTGAAAGTGTGTCAATTGAACACGTATAGGGACATGGCAGATCCGTGTCATTACGCATAAACTTGAGCATACATTGTTGAAAAAATAAAAAAAATTGCCAAAAAAGTTAATTTCCAGCAAAAAAATTCTCCTGATTAAGCCACCATTTTTTCCTTCAAATGTCAGTCATTTTTCAACAGAATTCCGGCCAAGCTCCTTGATGAAGAGTTTGAGAATAATAAAGGAGGCGGTACAACCAACACTTTGCTCATTTCAAATGCCTACCTTAATTTCATAGCAAAACTTTTACAACAATAGAGAACAAAGGAAATATCTTAATTGTCTTTAATTGGAGATAAAGAGCCAAATCCAAATCCTTTAGATTATCCAACACATAAATTTGACCCACAGCCAAACGCATCATCAGAAGTGCTTGCAAAGACAAACATGGTCAAAGCTTCAATTTCATCAACATTAACTCCTCAACCTTCTTTGTTCAAAGCCAAAAGGTTAATATTCACATAAATTTCTCAAACAACCTTGAAAGCCTTCTCTGTTTCAGATGAGTTTGTAAGTTGCTGACACCGAAGAGAAAAATCATTACTTTGGGTTTGACGATTGTCTCAGACAACTTCTTATCCAAGTTTCAACCACCAACTTTTCACCTAATCCAATAATTTTTTTAACAAACTTTGACGAAGTTTCTTTTTCATATGTCTTAACCCCACAGATCTGATTCTTGACTTAAGAGAAAGAAGAAAGGCAACAAAAGGGCCCATTACAGCACAAGCAAATCTATTTAAGTACTAACTTAGAGGGCGTTTGGGTAAGCTTAAAATATAAAAACTTTTTTGGCTTATTTACGTGTTTGATAACTAAGGGCTCGTTTGGTACGAGGAATAAGGGATAATTAATCCGTGATTAAATTTGAGATGAGCTTACCCCACATTTGGTTAGGATAAAATTGCGGTATAACTAATCCGGAGATTAGTTATCTCGAGATTGTAGTGTTATTTTTATCCCTGTGAAAGGGTGGGATAGCAATCCCGGAATAATTAATCATGGGATAACTTGTTTCCCAACCAAGCAACTTCTAAAAGTGTTAATAAGCGAAAATTATCAACGTCCTAAGTTGGTTATGAGCACTTTTGGTTTGACCAAACCATTTATTATTTTATCCTAATATACAACAACATACCCAGTATTATCCCGCACTGTGGGGTCTGGGGAGGATAGTGTGCACGCAAACCTTACCCCTACCTTGTGAGGATAGAGAGGTTGTTTCCAATAGACCTTCAGTCTAGGAAAGCCTAAGTACCACATTAATGAAAATATAGACAAGAAGGGATAGCACCAAAAAGCCATATAAAAGCAGAATAAAAACAAGATAGTTAGGTGATCAACAATGAAAGAAAACAACGGTTAGACATAAAAACCTATCACCAACAGAAAGCGAGACTGCGTGCCAATACTACTATTATGAACACCCTAGACTACCTTCCCTACTACCCTAATCCTCGACTTCCATGCCTTCCTATCAAGGGTCATATCCTCGATCAGCTGAAGTTGTGCCATGTCTTGCCTAATCACCTTTCTCAGCCTCTTCTTCGGCCTGCCTCTACCTCTCTGTAGGCCCTCCAATGTCAACCTCTCACGCCCCCAATATCTATTGTATATCTTAAATATTTTCCCTAAAACAGAACTTCTAACTTCCTCCCCATTCTATTTTGTAGTTTTTCATACTGCTAAAAATTCTTTATAATATAAATTTACTACAAAATGCTTTAAGGGCATTCTAGTTATTTTTAAAAGAAAAAGTGTTTAGTAAGTGCTTATTATAAGCTTCAACACTTGTAATTCAACCACTTGACTGTTTATTTGAGAATAAGTATTGGCAATTAGTAGTGTTTTTCAACTTTTATTTCTTACAAGTACATTCAATTTGCTAATCCAACTTCTAATAAATTGCTTTTATGTCCTTATTTAAAAAAATCAATTGCTTTTATGTATATGTGGTGATATGTAAGCACATTTGAATGAAGGCCAAATTTCTAGGATTGCTTGGCACTATAGCAAGCCGAGATTGTTTTTTCTAAAAGCTAGAACAGGACTTATAGGGGAGAATCCTCAACTTCTAATCATTTCAACCATCAAACAAGCTGTTCTAAGTAACATAAAAAATAAAGATTTATGGCTACAACCCCGATTTTCACTTCAAAATTCCCAAAAACTTAGGGAGATTTTGATGGTTCCAGCAGTTGTTAAGTAATCCGCAGGTCTAAATGAGATAAACAGAGACATACCGCTTGGAGAAAGTGCTGTCGGAAGTGACAGTAATCTTGGTCTTGTCACGTGTGACGGTGACGGTGTCGCCCAAGGCACCGGCTTTTCCACCAACCTTAATGCGTTCCTGCAGAAACTTCTCAAGCGAGGCGATTTCCATGATTTTATCTTCCACCGGTTTCGAACAATCAATTATGAAGGTTGCCCCCTTCTTCTTCCCACCCTTTGCTGCTCCACTACCTTTACTCATCTTCGAACTTGATTATCGAAATTCCTACCTACATTTCCAACAAAACAATAATGTGTCACTTGGAAATACTAGGAACACGTAACTGTAAGATGCATTCAAGAGAAAATCTGAGAGTTTACCTCAGTTTAGTGTTTAAGGAAGAAGCTGCGCGCGATTGAGCAATATGAGGAGAGTGCTAGGGTTTTTGCGATATGATGGGATTCAGAAATTTATTGAGGTCCATGAACCTTTGGGCGTGATTCACAAGTGTCAAACTTTGTTAAAAATAGCAAGTTATAGCCAGTTTTCGGACTTATCACTCAAAAATAGCCAATATTTATCAGGTCAATGAAAAATAGCCACTATTTTGATGTTGGACCGGTATACTTTGTTGGTTGCGGTATAATATACTGGATATTGGTGCTCCAAACTCCAGTATATTATGTTGGACCGGTATACTTGCTGGAACTCCGGTATATTATGCCGGAGTTCTAGTCTACTTATGATCTTGGAAGTCCAGTATAATTTTGATGGAGTTCAAGTATACTTATGCTGGAACTCCAGCATAATATGCTGGCGTATTTTTCGGGTTTTGAATAGTATTTTTGCTCAGATTTATCTTTACATGAAAAGTGGCTAAATTTTGATTACTTTTGAAACTGACTATTTTTGAACGACCAGTTGTAAATCTGGCTATTTTTGAATTTCACCCCAAACTTTCTGCTGGACTTCATTAAGAATCGAGAAAATAACAGAAATTGAAGGGGCGAAATAAAAAATAACCACAATTTCAAAAGTAATCAAAATTTAGTAATTTTTTCATATAAAAAAATTGAACCAAAATACCTGTAAAAATCCAAAAATATTCCAGCATAATATGTTGGGGTTCGAATTTTTACATATGAGCTTCCAGCATAATGTGCTGGAGTTCTAACATAATATGCTGGAAGTTTATATGTAGGAGCTTCATACATCCCGCATATTATGCTAGAACTTTCCGTGTGCTAGAGTTCCAACATAATATGCTGGAAGTTTATACGCAAGAGCTCTATAATCCCGCATATTATGTTGGAACTTTTTCGTGTTTCAGGAAAATAGTGGTTATTTTTTGATGTCTTTGCAAACGCTGGCTATTTATTGGTTACCAGTCCGAGTGACCACCTGATGTACCTGTCTCATTTTTTGCACAATTAATGCTAAGTATAGTATGAGTACGCAAATGAATGTGGACCCAATAAGTATCTAGTCTAACCTCAAAGAAATAGTGACAAGGGGTCGATGTCGATACTTACTAATGGTCTAATAATAATATACATAAAGTAGACAGGTCTAAAACACAACAAGTAGCAACAAAACAGATAAATATAAATGATATAATTTTCAAGTAAGAATAATTACGGAATCATCAAATACATAAACTGTCTCGAAGGAAACAAGGACAACCAATATCAAATACAATGTCAGATCTCAAGCTAGGAAAACTCATATGTATGTTGACTCCGTATCGAATATTATGCACGAATCTGTCGAGGTGAATTACCCGATCCCATAAGAATAATATCACACAATGTTACCGAGGTCGTACGACCCGATCCACAGATGCATCTCATAATATTGCCAAGGAAAACGGCCCAATCCCATATTGATATTTCATAACAATGCCGAGGCGAACGACTCCCATCCCATAATGATATTTTATAACATTATTGAGGCGAACGATCTGATCCCATAGAAATAAAGAAACTTTCCCACTCGCAAAAATACGTGCGAATTGAGAAGACATGGAACTCCCAATAACATAACCACAATACGAGGATAGGAATGCAAGAGAAAACATAATTATTACTGACCATTAAATATCCCGCAAAAATTCAAAGTAAGAGGCTCGGTCAATACAAAATTCTAGTCTCAATCTCAGTTATGAATTTAAGTAATTAAACAAGCATATTTAATTCAAGTAGTACAGTTAAGGCGTGATGTAGGTATAAATCTTCCCGAACACAAACATAAATCTAGCTTACGCACGGACACTCGGCACCCTGTATATACGTAGCACCCATAACACATAGCATGCAACAATAAGATACTTACAACTATAATTCTCTCTTACAAGATTAGGCAAGAGACTTACCTTGCTTCCAAGCCTACTACTCGGCTCCCACACCTCACTAACACCTCAAATCGATGGCGAGCTACTCGAAACTAGTCAAATGACGTAAAAACCAATCAATATATGCTCAAAAACTCATAATTCAATTTCTAGAGTCAATTTAATTCCCACTCAAAAAGTCAACAAAAGTCAACCTCGGACCCAAGTGCCCAGACTCAAAAAAATTGAAGTTAAATATTACCCGTGGAATTACGAACTAAAATATATAATTTATACCCAATTTCATAACCAATTCGTGGTCAAATCTCATATTTACCAAACTCTACGTTTTTCAACAAAGTCCCAAAATTCTACTAATTTTCATGTTAAAATTGATACCTAATCCGTCTATTTAACTCACATAAGGTAAAAATCATTTGCCTAAAGATTTTTGATGAAAATGGTCCTTCAAAGATCTCCCAAATCGCCAAAGCTAAGAGAGAATAGGGTAAAATGAGGCTAAATCCCGTATTAAAAATTACGGCGTCCTTTGTCGTGATCGCAGAATAAGTCTCGCAATCGTGACAGCAAAAGCTGCCCTGCCCAGGTCTGCCTTCATCACATTAATGATGCCCTAGTCACATTCGCAAAGAGCACTAGCCTCCCAACCCTCCACGTTCATTGTCTCCTTTTTCGCGCTTGCGAAGGCCTAGCATGCCTGCCCACTTCCTTTCTCTTCCCTCTTCGCATTTGCGTAGGCTCCTCCGTGTTCACGAAGAGGAGCCAGATCCTTCATTGCGTTTATGGAGCCATATTTGGGTTCACAAAGAGCAACAGCTACCCCTCCTCTGAATCCTTCTTCGCGATCGCGGAGTCCTCTTCGCTATTGCGATCGCGAAGCACACCAGCACCAACAAATATCTGCCAACTTTTACAACGCTCCGGGTGGTCCAAAACTCACCCGAGACACCTAGGACCCTATCCAATTGCACAAACAAGTCCTTAAACATAATCTCGACCTACTCGAGGTCTCGGAACACACAAAATAACATTGTAACCAAGAATCGCACCCCAAACCAAATTAATTAACTTCTAAACTTCAAACTTCTTCCAACTAACTCTGAACGTGTCGAATCAAACTTAGACAACTCAGAATGACACCAAATTTCACACACAACTCCAATATGACAGTACGAACCTATCTGAGGCTCGGAATACAAAATGGAATCTGATAACAATAAAGACCACCCTAAGTCAAACTTAGAAAACTATAAAACCTTCAAAATACCAACTTCAAAGAATAAGAGTCGAAATGCTCCCGATTCACCCGAAACTCGATCCGAGCATATGCCCAAGTCCAAAATCACCATACGAACCTATTAGAACCTTCAAACTTGGATTTCGAGGTCGTTTACTCAAAGTGTTGACTTAAGTTATACTTGGCCACCTTAGGCCCCTATTATGGAACTAAGTGTTCTGAATTCACCCTGAACCCTTCCAAAACTAAACCAACCACCCCAATAAGTCATAAAATAGGAAAATCACATATAAAAGGTATTAAATAGAGGAATGTGGTTCTAGAAAGAGAAATGACCAATCGGGTCATTATATAAACAAACGTTTGTCCTCGAACGAGTTTAGAATCATACCTGAAGTGCTGAATAAGTATGGATATCTGTTTTGTATGTCCTCCTTGGTCTCTAAAGTTGCCTTCTCGATTAGCTGACCCCTCCGCTGAACCTTCAATGCTACAATATCCTTGGAACTCAACCTTCGAACCTACCTGTCAATAATGGCAACGGGTTCCTCCTCGTAACTCAAGCTTTTATTCATCTGAACTATTCTATAATCCAACACATGGGACTTTTTGGCATGGTATCTCCAGATCATAGATACGTGAAATACCAGATGAACTCCTGGTAGGCTAGGAGGCAAGCAAGCATGTATTCAACCCCACCAACTCGCTTTAAAATCTCGAATGGACCGATGAACCTCGAACTCAAATTGCCTATCCTCCCGTATCTCATGATACCCTTCATCGGTGAGACTTTCAAAAGTGCGCCCACCACGAATGACAAATCACGCGCTTTATAATTTGTGTAACTCTTCTGCTTGGATTGTGCTGTGCGAAGCCGCTCCAGAATTAACTTTACCTTATCCAAGTCGTCCTTTACCAAATCAGTACCATATAATCTAGCCTCGCTGGTCTCAAACCAACCGATGGAGGAACAACATCGTCAACCATACAAGACCTCAAATGGAGCCATCACAATGCTAGACCGACAATTGTTGTTATAAGCAAACTTAGACAACGGTAAGAATCGGTCCCACTGCTATTCGAAGTCAATCACACATGCTCTGAGTAAGGTTTTGTCCCAAGCTCTTGGTCATTGACTCTCACTAATCCTTTTAGGATTAATACACATACAAGTTTACTTTCACTCTAATCATGTCTATTTGTTACAATTTTATCTTTTTGGGCCTCGTGTTGGCTTCATTGTACTCTTTAATAATGCATATCCGTTTCAACCTTATTTTTGGGCCTCATGTGGCATCACTAATATTCTTCTCTATCTCTTTGTATGCATGTTGAATTTGGGCATGCCGAGTTTCTTTGGAACTCAAGGCCCAATCCCAGTCTAGAACATTTTCACTTGAACGAAATTTGCCGTTGTTGTGTGTAGACATGTAATTTTTGATCCTCCTCAAGATTTTACACATTTTAGCGTAAATATTTAGTTTAGGTTTAGTATCGCTATTCTAAATAGTTTTGACTCTTTTACTTTATTTTTATCACAAAAATGAAAATTAAAACAAAAAAAATTTCTTTTATTTAACTAATTATTATTTTTATCTAGTTACTTTTAATTTATCTACCTTAAATAAAATTCAAAAATACAAAAATAGTTCCAAGAATATTATTTTAATTTTACAATAATTTTTCCATTTTTTATCTTTTGGTATGATATTTAAAAAAATAAACAAAAATAGGTTTACTTAAGTAGGATTAATTAGTAAATGGTGTAGTAATTTTGGTCTTGTTTTAAAATAAAGAGTATGAAATTTGAGGCTAATTTTGTTTGGTCTTAATTGAAATAGGCCCAATTTCGGATAGCCCAAAATATTGAGCCCATACCCATTCCCCATTTGACCTAACCTAATTCCTACCCCCTATAAAATAATGTCTAAATTCCTAAATAAAAAGCTAGACCTAAGACCTAGGAGAGGAGGCATCAGCCGTTTTTTGACAAAAAAAGGACTTGGGAGATCAGATTTTACAAAAGAATGAACCCAAAAGATCCCTTTCTTCCTCCATAGAATTCCAGCTTAAAGCCACCATGAAAACACCTTGAATCTAACAATTTTCTTCACCTTTTCAACATCGAAATCTGCTAAAAAACAAGCCCAAATCCATCGCCAAATTCCAGGGAAAATTAGTCCAAATCCAATTGATTTTTCACCGTGAAACAACCCCGAAATACTCCAAAGACCAGCTTTCTTTTCTGCCAAAACAACATGGTAAAACCAAGCCTAAATTTCAGTTATTTTCTCCTTTAAAACCCAGCTTAAAACCAGCCCCAAAATACCACAAAACTAACAAGCTGCGGCTAAGTTCGAGATTGCGGTTCGCTGGCTCCATTTCGAGTTCGCCGCGGTTTTAGCTACTACTTATCTAACTGTTAAAGGTTCTTCTTTGGAGTTTCTTGTATTATGGAAGATTTTTGTTGTTATACAGAAGTTTCAAAAGAAAGTTTGCCCCCTGCTATTGTACTAGTCAAATATTGAATAGAGGACCCAACTTTTGAGGTTCTTGAGAAAACAAGATCCAATCTTTCAAAACACTCAATCAAAATACACAAATCCAAGGATATGTCTGCTAGGCGTAATGTTTCTAAGGCTATGGAATAATGTATTGAGGGCGAGAAGGACGTGGAAAAGATGGTGCAGGAGCTTGATGAATAGATCAGAAAAGTTATGAAACTTTTCAAAAGATAATTAAAGGTATCAATAACATTAGTATTACTTTTGTTTTTACATGCTGTATATGATAGCTTATAAATTTTTAGGACCATTCATTTTGCTGATTATTGGTAGAATAGATAAACCTTTTATAACTAATAAAGTAATTGTCTAGCGTGTGATTTCAAATGACCTTTTTTTTTAATGAAGGTTAATTTCTTAAGTATACGCTTCTTTATTTAAGTATGAATTTACATGGTCATGATACATAAATCCAAATTCGGGTGTGCATTTTATGTGACCAGACCACAATTTCGAATAATATTAAAATAAACATATTGTAGATTGTGGGTACGGTTCCCGTGACATGATTCGCAACATGTACAAAAACAAACGAGTGCGTGATATCGCGACTTGTTCCAAACAATTTCCTTAATTAATTAAAAGCGGTTAAAAAAGTTAAAAATGCACAATAGGTTTAAAACATGTAATTAAATCAGATAATTAGGCCAATTTTAATAGTCTAAGCGACCGTGCTCGAACCACGGAACCCGGAAATGCCTAACACCTTCTCCCGGGTTAACAAAATTTCTAACTGGTCTTCTGTGTTCGCAGACCATAAATAAGAATCAATTTCCTCAATTTGGGATTTAAAATAAACTGGTGACTTGGGACACCAATAATTATTTCAAGTAGCGACTCTGAAAATAAATAAAATAATCCCATTTCGAATAATGTCACTTAAGTTGGAAAAACTCCCTTATATACCCTCTCGGGTGATAAAAAGGAGGTGTGACAGCTCTAGCGACTCTGCTGGGGATAAGAACCCAGAACTTCCGGTTCAGGGTTCAAGAATTCGAGCTTAGAATAACTTTAATAATTGGTTTCTATTTATTATCTATTTTTTATTACATGTTTGGGCCTAATGTGCTAAATACCGCTTTTTACCACTTTGATATTATTTGAACTGTATATAAACTGTTGCAAAACCCCTCTCTTCTAGTCTTCTGGGAAGTGCACGCTAGCGTGACTTCTTTTCTGTTAGTTTCATACCCTAATTTAGAACGAGGATCGGATTAGTTATAAAGTCGGATGACCTTTTGGTTCCCGGTACGTAGCCCCCTCCCCTCCCCGGCTCGAGTTGTCCGCTTGGGTAAGTCAGGTCTAGAACAATACACCCAGGTTTTAAACCTAGAATAATATAGCCTCATGCCGGATCCCTAGTAGGAACATTTGTTTGCATCACGTGAATTTGACTTTGGGGACTCAACACAGGGGTTGTGTTCCTCTAGGACAGGTGTACCCAAATTAAAGACCATCCTGATGCATCTTACGTACTATTTGCGTATCTGTCTGTTTCGGCTTGCATGTTGACTAGCTTCTAGAATATGGAAAGAAAATGGAAAAAAATATTAAAAAAAAAAGAAGAAGAAAAAAAGAAAAAGAAAAGAGAGTGAGAGGTAGGTATTTGAATTATCCTGAAACTCTGCCGAATTTCTTTTTTAAAAAAGGAAAAGTCATTTCAAAATAAGTCATATTTTCCTGTTGCGTCAAAACTGACCGAACTATGCGGGTCTGATTCTCACCGGATGTGAAATACGTAGGCAAACTTCATCGGTTCCGGCACCAATTTTTAAAAAAAATCAAAAATATTTTTCTTTGCTTCCTCCTTTAGAAAAGTCTTTCTTTGAGACTAATTTTTTTTTTTAAAAATCCAAAAATATTTTCCTTTGCTTCCTTCTTTAGAAAAGTCTTTCTTTGAGACTCCAACTTTTTAAAAAAAAAATGCAAAAATATTTTCCTTTAATTTCTTCTAAAAATCCAAAAATATTATCATTTTTTCTTTAGAAGTTTTTCTTTCGAAAATTGAAAAGAAAATTCAAGATTCAAAAATATTTTCTTTAGAAGTCTTTCTTTCATAATTTTAACATAAAAGTCCAAAAATCCAAAAATATTTTCTTTCTTCTTTATGAAGTTTTTCTTTCGAAATTCTAAAAAAAAAATCGAAATAAAAGTATTTTATTTCTTCTTTATAAGTCTTTCTTTTGAAAATTAAAAGAAAAAAAAAGAAAATTCAAAATCCAAAAAAAAAGATTTAATTTATTTCCTTTATTCCTAATCTTCCAGAACTATGCAAAAATCTGATTCATCCGGCGTCATGATACTTAGGCAACTCATATCAGGTTCGATCGAATGGTTAAAAAAAAAATCAAAAAAAAAAGAAGAAGAAAGGAAAAAAAAAAGAGGAAAAAGAAAGAGAGTGTTTATTCTAACATGCCTGTTGTTTTGAAATAAAAGTTAATCAAAGGTGGTCGGTTTGTTGGTTTGCAATGGAGAGTCACAAAAACAATCCAAGATCTCTCAGAAATAAAAACATCTTCTCAACCAATGGAACAAGTACCATTGTTGTTGATTCAAGGTCACGAGAGGGCAAGTAGGCAAGTTGGCGGCGAAAAATTAAATAAAGGCAAATGTGGGGTTGACTTTACCAGATTTGAGTAATAAGACATGGGCCGCTCGGGATGATTGTCAAAATTTGAGTGTTGAATCCAAAGTAATCAAAATGGTCAAATGTCGTAGTAATGCTGATATGCGAATGTGTGGCTAAGATGTCGCTTAATAACTGGAAAGTCACTCTTCCTTTAGTCATAGTAGCTTATTTTGTCGTCTTTTTTTTTTGTGCTATCGGACCTTTCTATCCTTTATTCAATAAAAAACCAAAAAAAAAACAGTCAGCCATTTTGTGCATAGTTTTTTTCACGCTAGTTCTAATGACATGACATGGATGCAAAATTTTTGGCCAGATCTTAAAAAATTGATTTAGTCTTGAATTGGATAAGCGAGAAAGAGACACTTTTGAAGATGAATAGAGACATAAAACATTTGAAAAATAAGCATGGGCCAATTTTATATGGAACCAAAACAGTTATCCTCATGGAATTTAAGGATCTCTACCTTTTGAATTATTGAGAAGATTGGACTTAAGGATAATCGGACGGGTTGAAGTTTGTTTAACACTAAGAGATAGAAAGTATTTTTCAATAGAAGATGTATTCCAGACAACTTGAAATAGATCAGTTAGTGGCAAAATACATTTTTTAGATCAAGACAAAATCTAAGAAAACTCACCCAAATTGACAAGGGTCATTCACAACGAGGAAAGTATTGCTCATACAGCTTTATACTGAAAAGACCCAAGAAGACAGGCATGTTCATCAATGATGTGATCGCGAAAGGATACTAATTGGCGTTCTCGAGGCTGGGAGACCCTTTTTCTGCTACCTAAATACTTTATACCCTTTGTTACCCTTTTTAAGCCTGTGTTATTTTCTTTGACCACCCTCTTTTGGAATCAGGCTTAGAGTCAAAGTTCATAAAAAAATAAAAAAACAAAATAATAACAATAAAGGTCCATTCCACAAGAGTACAAACTGGGCAGCTCTTTGAAAATTCAAGTGAAAAAAAAAGAAAGAAGAAAAGAACTGTCGAAGGTCCATGCCCCAGAAGATAGAAACTGGGGCAAACAAGAAAAGAGGGAAAATAGAAAGAAAAGAAGAAGAAAAAGAGGAAAAAAAAACAGAAAAAGATGAAAAATAGTTAGGTCAGATGTTTGAACTATGTTCCACCTGATTCCTTAAAAAAAGGATACGTAGGCAACTTCATGGTTCGGTCCAACCAAATAAGAATTCAAAAATTAATAATAATAATAATAAAAAAATCCCTAATAGCTGAAACTGGGACAAAGATTTTATTTCACTTTTGAAAGAGACGATTCCAAGAGTTGTAAGTCTACAATCCCCTTTACTTTGAGTCTATTTTGAGCCTTCATGACGTCCTTTCTTTCCAACCCTATCCAAAATCCTTCCAAATAAAGACCTCCTGATATGCCTTCAAGAATGCCAAGAGAGGCATGCAATGAGCAACGGGTTATAGAACACTATCAAGTTGCTCACAAAGGAAAGCAAAAAAAAGAAAAAGAAAAAAAAAAATGAAGAAGAAAAAATAAAAGAGTCTTACTAGTGAAAACCCTCACGGCCATTGTAATACGACGGTTAGAGATGGATAAATGAGAGAGGCTTGTTGGTGAAAACCTCCCGAGGCACCACTAGCCGAAAGTGAGTCGTGAAGCTGATGCAAAGGATTGACACGAACAAGCCCGACTTCAAAGTCATAAGAATGGTAAAAGGGAAGATTCGGCCAGTTTGATAGATCAGGTCGTTGAGTCCAAAATGCATGTCATGGTAATTAAGGCTAGTTATTGAAAGAAAGAAAAAAAAAGAGAAAAAAAACACTTCCTTCTGTCCTTCCGACAGGGGCATTTTTTGTTAATACTTGTTTCTTTGCATCATTGTGTCCTTCACTCTGAGTCAGTCCTTGTCAAAACAAGCAAGAAAAGATTTCAAAATCTGCTACTAGCTTTTTCAGTTGCATAAAGTAAATTTGGCCAGCACACTCAGTTGTTACTGTTAATATACCTTGAGGATTCATGCAAAGGCTCCCCCAAAAGACTCTTGTCAACCTACTTGGTGCAAACAAAGATAACTGGTGATTCTCTCTAACAGACCAATTGCTCAAAAGCAGGAAGTCATTCAAGATATCGGGAAAAGGTCACCTAAGCAAAGATCTCCAGTTGGGATAAGGCTGATTGAGCTGCAAATACTAATGGTACTGGGTGTGAAACAATCAGAGTTGGTGCTGAACAAAAGTCTCTTGAAACCGACTCAAGCTGATCGAGCAAAAGCCAAGCTGCTCAAGACTCAAGGCCACAAACCGACTACTACTTTTAAAGCTGACAAAATTTTCTTTATTTGAACAGGAACAAAGCAGTGCAAGGAAATTGGTTTCAAAAAAAGGAAAAAAAAAAGAGAAAAAGAAGAGAAGAGCCGACAAAGGGAAGTTTCTCAAATCTTTGCCTTTATTTGTCTTGCTGTTGTGCATAAAATCTTGTCATTGATCTTCACATTTTTCCTCCTAGAGTAAAAAGTCCTAGTTTGATAGATTTTCCACCCGATAAGAATCCTAGTCTGATGAATCTTTCTCCTAGGATAAACATCTTAGTCTGATGAATCTTTCTCCTAAGATAGAAAACCTAGTCTGATGAACTTTCTCATATGATCAAAATTTTAGTCTGATGAATCTTTCTCCTAAGATAGAAAACCTAGTCTGTTGAATTTTCTCCTAGGATAAATGTCTCAGTCTGATGAATATTTCTCCTAATATAATAAAAAAAATCTTAGTCTGTTGAATTTTCTCCTAGGATCGAAATGTTAGTCTGATGAATTTTTTTCCTAAGATAAGAAACCTAGTCTGATGAATTTTCTCCTAGGATAAACATCTTAGTCTGATAAATCTTTCCCCTAAGATAACCAAAGAAAAAAAAGAGACCTAATCTAATGAACTTTCTCCTAGGATCAAAATCTTAGTCTGATGAATCTTTCTTCTAAGATAATAAATTAGAAAACCTAGTCTGATGAACGTTCTCCTAGGATAGATGTCTTAGTCTGATGAATTTTTCTCCTAAGATAGAAAACCTAGTATGATGAATTTTCTCCTAGGATCAAATCTTAGTCTGATGAATCTTTCTCCTAAGATAATAAATTAGAAAACCTAGTCTGATGAACTTTCTCCTAGGATATATGTCTTAGTCTGACGAATTTTTCTACTAAGATATAAAAACCTAGTCTAATGAATTTTCTCCTAGGAAAATAAAAAAAAAGAGGATGTCTCGATTAAAAAAAAGGTCTTTTGTTCATGCCTTTGAAAAAAGCACTGGGGCAATTTGTTTAAAAATGTTTTTTCTCAAAAAAAAAAAAACGAAAAAAAACAAAAATCCTTCTTGGTTCATTTTAGCATAGGTACACAATTCAGTAGTCTCACTTTTCAACATAGGGTACCGGTATAACCTGGTAATCTTTTTCAGCATAGGATCTCACTCCCTAGTGGATGCCAGCATAACCTGGTAATCTTTTCCAACATAGGGCCCAACTCCCAAACTGATGTCAGCATAACTTGGCAATCTTTTCCAACATGTCCCACTCCTTAGTTGATGCGAGCATAACCTGGTAATCTTTCCAACCTAGGGCCTCCAATCCCCAGTTGATTTCATTTTAGATATAGGGTCTCCACTTCCTAATCTCTTTTTCTCAAGGATACACAATCCTGACTTTTATTGCTTTCAATAAATAAGTAGTTTAGAATTTTGTTACAATAACTCATGAAATTTTCCTAGTGAAAATTGGGGCAGAAAAATTTCGTTCGTTTGTTTGTTTTGGTGTCTGAGCAGGTTTTACCTCGAGACACAGGGTTCAAGACGACCAAAAGAAGAAGTCTCAATCTAGAATAAAAGAAAAAAAAGAAGTGAACTCGAAGTGCAGAAGCAGAGAAAAGCTGTGGAATGCTCAAGACGTGATTGAAGTCACAAACTCTGCATGTATGGTCTTGATCTGAAGAAGCCGTGAAAGAATAAACCAGCACCTGCAACTAACAAGCATCAAGATTCAGATCAGAGTTCGCATGAAGAACCAGCCAAGACTCAAGATCAAGCTCCAGAAGATTTATAGATAGGAATCTTGTAACTCATAGTTGATAGGCTTAGCTAGTTTCGCTTTTTATTTTTCATTTTGGTGTAATAAGGAGCTCAGCAAGCATAAACAGCAGCAACAACAGGGAAATCACAGTTTCTCAGTAGTCCCAGCTAACAAAACTTCCAAAACTACACCGACCTGATTCTTTTATAGTCAAGGATATGTAGGCAACCTCCGAAGCAAGGTTCTGTCAAACTTTTTCAAAATGCTTCCAAATGGAATTTCAAACGGGCAAAAATTGCTCGTATTTGCTCACTTTATCTTTGTCTGAAACTCTTCGCGTTTCCAGTCAAAGAGGGACAGCTGTAGACATGTAATTTTTGACCCTCCCCAAGATTTTACACATTTTAGCGTAAATATTTAGTTTAGGTTTGGTATCGCTATTCTAAATAGTTTTGACTCTTTTACTTTATTTTTATCACAAAAATAAAAATTACAACAAAAAAAATATTTTCTTTTATTTAACTAATTAATATTTTTATCTAGTTACTTTTAATTTATCTGCCTTACATAAAATTCAAAAATACAAAAATAGTTCCAAGAATATTATTTTAATTTTACAATAATTTTTCTAATTTTTCAATTTTAGTATGATATTTAAAAAATACCAAAAATAGGTTTGTTTTAACAGTTAGTTTTATTTTAATAATTATTTTTACTTAAGTAGGATTAATTAGTAAATGGTGTAGTATTTTTGGTCTTGTTTTAAAAGAAAGAGTATGAAATTTGAGGCTAATTTTGTTTGACCTTAATTGAAAAAGGCCCAATTTCGGATAGCCCAAAACATTGAGCCCATACCCATTCTCTATTTGACCTAACCTAATTCCTACCCCCTATAAAATAATGCCTAAATTCCTAAATAGAATGCCAGACCTAAGACCTAGGAGAGGAGGCATCAACCGTTTTTTGACCAAAAAAAAGACTTGGGAGATTAAATTTTTACAAGAGAAAGAACCCCAAAAAATCCCTTTCTTCCTCCGTAGAATTTCAGCCTAAAGCCACCATGAAAACACCTTGAATCTCACAATTTTCTTCACCTTTTTAACATCGAAATTTGCTAAAAAACAAGCCCAAATCCATTGCCAAATTCCAGGGAAAATTAGTCCAAATCCAGTTGATTTTTCACCGTAAAACAGCCCCGAAATACTCCAAAAATCAGCTTCCTTTTCCTCCAAAACAACATGGTAAAACAAAGCCTAAATTTCAGCTATTTTCTCCTTTAAAACCCAGCTCAAAATCAGCCCCAAAATACCACAAAATTGACAAGCTGCGGCTGAGTTCGAGCTCGCGGTTCGCTGGCTCCATTTCGAGTTCGCCGCGGTTTTAGTTGCTACTTATCCAACTGTTAAAGGTTCTTCTTTAGAGTTTCTTGTATTATGGAAGGTTTTTGTTGTTATACAAAAGTTTCAAAAGAAAGTTTGCCCCCTGCTATTGTATTAGTCAAATATTGAATAGAGGACCCAATTTTGACGTTCTTGAGAAAACAAGATCCAGTCTTTCAAAACTCTCAATTAAAAAACACAAATCCAAGGATATGTCTGCTAGGCGTAATGTTTCTAAGACTATGAAATAATGTATTGAGGGCGAGAAGGACCTGGAAAAGATGGTGCCGAAGCTTGATGAATAGATCAGAAAAGTTATGAAACTGTTCAAAAGATAATTAAAGGTATCAATAACATTAGTATTACTTTTGTTTTTACATGCTATATATGATAGCTTATAAATTTTTAGGACCATTCATTTTGCTGATTATTGGTAGAATAGATAAACCTTTTATAACTAATAAAGTGATTGTCTAGCGTGTGATTTCAAATGACATTTTTTTTAATGAAAGTTAATTTCTTAAGTATACACTTCTTTATTTAGGTATGAATTTACATGGTTATGATACATAAATTCAAATTCAGGAGTGCATTTCATGTGACCCAACCACAATTTCGAATAATATTTAAATAAACATGTTGTGGATTGTGGGTACGGTTCCCGTGACACGATTCGTAACATGTACAAAACAAACGAGTGCGTGACATCACGACTTGTTCCAAACAATTTCCTTAATTAATTAAAAGCGGTTAAAAAAGTTAAAAATGCACAATAGGTTTAAAATATATAATTAAATCAGATAATTAGGCCAATTTTTATAGTTATAGCGACCGTGCTCGAACCACGGAATCCAGGAATGCCTAATACCTTCTCCCGGGTTAACAAAATTCGTTACCCGGTCTTCTGTGTTCGCAGACGATAAATAAGAGTCAATTTCCTCGATTTGGGATTTAAAATAAACTGGTGACTTGGGACACCAATAATTATTCCAAGTGGCGACTCTGAAAATAAATAAAATTATCTCATTTCGAATAATATCACTTAAATTGGAAAAACTCACTTATATACCCTCTCGGGCGGTAAAAAGGAGGTGTGGCACTGTGCAAGAAGTCTGCTGGGCCTAAATTTTCCTTGGCCCAATGTCTGAGTCCAGTTTCTCCTCCCTTTTCTCTTTGGATGATAAAATGTGTTGTTTATTCTTTGTATCCATGTATGATACTAACGTTGTTATTGGATACTTATGTTGTATATTTTATCTTTCTAGGAATCTAGGCAAACCAAGGCCCATAAGTAACTAAGAATCATAGTTTATATTATGTTCACTATAATACTTCGACACTTTTCGCTATACAAGATTTCATTTCCTGTTACTCTAACCAATTTTAATAAAGCTTTTGAAGTTCAAAACAAATTTGAAAGCAAACGATCCTTCTCTTAAACGGAATTGAAAGGATGTTTGCAAAGTTGGTTTTTTGACAAACAAAAACCAAATGCGTTGGGATTAAGGATTATCAAACCTCAATGATTTTTCTCCAAAACATGGCTTCAAATTTAAATCAATTTTCAAAGGTATACCCAAGACCCGTTTTCTAGTAGTTCTTTACTTCACTAAAGTTACATGAATAGCCACCTTGTTTCAAAAGACAAATCATTCCAAACAAAACCATATTTTACAAGTCTTTCTCAACTTTGAAGAAATGAACATTTCAAAAGAATTTACAAAACCGATGCATCTTTCAAAGTTCATATTACCACTTTTCTTTCGAAATAGTAGACTTTAAACAAGATGTAGAGTAAGCCACAAATTTTAAGCACTCAATTAAGCAGAATATAGACTTTTACTTCCTCGAACCTCGTCTAAGTCCTAAAGAACTACCTCAGGTAGATTTTAGGGGGTCCCTAACACCTTCCCCTTAGAAGAATAATAACTCTTACTCAAATCTCACCGGTTAGTAGACTAATTGGATAATAACCAAAGAGACAAATGGGTACCCTAGTATACATTAAAATATCAGGTGGCGACACTCTTTTATCAACAATAGAGGAACAACTAGTTAAATCTTGTTTTGACTTGTGCAAAATAGGGTGCAACACTAGGTGATGTCATCGCGTGCATTCTCACCATCTGTAAGAGAATAAGAGAAAGATTTAGACTTAGCACAACATCGACTGCACGATAGGAGATGAAGAAAGAGAAGTTTCCTATTACCCTATAGCCTCTCAATATCAAAGATAAGTATGGACGTCTCCGCACCGATCCACAAGGATCTACTAGGTCTGCTCATGACTTGTGAAATCTATGCAAACCTAGTGCTTTGATACCAAGTTGTCATGACCCAGTTCCTACCATAGGCCGTGATGGAACCCAACACTGCTGTTAGGTAAGCCAACGGTAAACCACCAACACAGTCATCCGTTCATAACACTTTTAAAATCAAGAATTTCATTAATAAAATGGAATTAAGTTTAGAAACCATGGTAAAATACATTCATTCTTACTAAGTCACGAAGTATGAATGAAATATAAAGCACAATGATATAAATATTAGGTACAATCATGAACATCTATTAAAACCCCAAAATCCGGTGTCACAAGTGCATGAGCATCTAGTACAAAATCACTATGACTACATTCTGGAATAAAACTAGACAGAATAAAATAAACATAGAAGGAAGGAGACTCCGGGTGGTGCAGGTCGAAACATGGAAAGTATCTCAGCACTAAGTCTTCAGCTAATGCAGCTACGCGTCTGAGTGACCACCTGATGTACCAATCATAGTACTTTTACAATTAGTGAAAAAGTGCAGTATGAGTACGTAAATAAACACATTCCTAGTAAGTATTTTGTAAAGATCCGACCGGTCGTTTTGAGCTCTATCATGTCGTTCAGTGGTTTGAAGCCATGAGCAGCTTCATTTTAGGTGTTATGACTCGTAGGCGTGGTCGGAGTTGAATTCCAGGAAGTTCGGGGTCAAATTGGAAAGAAAATTCTCATTTCAGAAGCCTTAAGTTGGAAGAATCAACTAAGATTGGATTTTAGAGTAAACGACCTCAGAATCAAGATTTGAAGGTTTTAGCAGGTTTGTATGGTGATTTCGGACTTGGGCGTATGTCTGGATCGGGTTTTGGAAAAATCGGGAACGTTTTGACGCCTATTGTGGAAGTTAGCATTTGGAAGAAATTTCATAAGTTTGGGTTAAAGTGCATTTTAGTGTTATTGATGTCCGTTTGGGATTCCGAGTCTAGGAATAGCTCTGTATGGTGATTCTGGAGTTGGGAGCGCGATCGAAAGTGAATTCGGAGGTCCGTAGGTCATTTTGAAGTCATTTGGCTAAATATAGAAATTTGAAGGTTTTTGAGAAGTTTGACCGGAAGTGGACTTTTTTGATATCAGGATCGGAATCCAATTCTGGAAGTTGGAATAGGTCCGTAATGTCAAATATAACTTGTGTGCAAAATTTGAGGTCAATCGGACGTGATTTGATAGGTTTCGTCATCGAATGTAGAAGTTTGAATTTCTGAAGTTCATTAAGCTTGGATTGGAGGTTGATTCGTAATTTTAGCGTAGTTTGATATGATTTGAGGCCTCGAGCAAGTCCGTAATGTGTTTTGGGACTAGTTTGTATGATTGGTTGGGGTCCCGGGGGCCTCAGATGGATTTCGGGTGGTTAACGGATCGAAAATGGAATTTTGGAGAAAGCTGAAATTGCTGGTTGCTGGTGTAACCGCACCTGCGAAACTAGGGCCGTAGGTGTGGAGCCGCAGAAGCGGCCTTCGTGCCACAGAAGCGGAAATGGACGGCGAGGCTGGGACCGCAGATGCGGTCATTTTGCCACAGATACGGGATCGCACCTGCGGAAGAAGGAGCGCAGAAGCGGAAATGGGCTTGGAGCCCCGGACCGCAGACACGACAATTGGTCCGCACCTGCGGGACCGCAGAAGCGGTCAAGAGGCCGCAAGTGCGAAAGGACTGGAGTCAGTGGGCTCTCTTTAAAAATCGAGTTTTGGTTCATTTCCACCCATTTTCACTTCGGGTTGGACGATTTTGGAGCTCTTGGAAGAGATATTTTCTTCATCTATATCAAGGTAAGTTGTTCTCATTCATTAGACGTTAAATACATGGTTTTGTTTCAGCTTTGAGCATGAAAATTGGTAAAAACTTGAAGTTTGAGGGAAAACCTAGAAAATTGATATTCTTGGATTTTGACCACGATTTTGGGTATGAAATTAAGAGAAAATCATATTGTTGAGTTCGTGAGTTCATGGGTAAACTATATCTTCGAAAAATTTAGGAATCTGGGCACGTGGGCCCGAGGGCAATTTTGTCAACTTTTCGATTGGGGTTAGGAATTATTATAAATTGGGTTGTAATGAGTAATTGAACGTATATTAATGGATTTGCATAATTATTGGCTAGTTTTGGGGCATTTAGCATTGTCACACCTCCTTTTTACTACACCCGAGGGGAGTATAAGAGAGTTTTTTCCAATTTAAGTGACAATCGAAACGGGATTATTTATTTATTAAAAATTAGAGTCGCCACTTGGGATAATTTATGGTGTCCCAAGTCACCGGTTTAAAATCCCAAATCGAGGAAGTTGACTCTTATTTATGGTCCGCGAACACAGAAATCCGGGTAAGGAATTCTATTAACCCTGGAGAAGGTGTTAGGCACTCCCAAATTTCGTGGTTTTAGCACGGTCGCTTTGATCATACTTGGCTTATCAAAATTATATAATTACTGATTTTAGAACCTATGTGCCTTTACTGCTTACCGCTTTTAAACTAAGAAAAATTATCTTGAAATAGGTCACGCGTACCTGTACCCATTTGTTTGGCGCATCAAGAATCATGTCATGTGTACGTGTACACAATTCACAACGCTTAATTAATTATTAAGAAAAATTTAACCGAAGTTGCGCTAACGCATACTCCGAATTAGTTTTTAGAATTGTAATTATGTTACACGAACGTATACACAATCATGAGAGATTAGTATCAGTACACAAATAGTACAAAAAGAACCCGTTTTCTACTATCAGCATATTTTCACTTTTTGTAATAGGTCATCTACAATATTTTAGTATTTTACAAGTCATCGGTTGCATTTTCTATAAAAGCTACTTGGAACTTATATCATAGCAACCGAAAAGCTTTTCCAAATTCACGACAAATTAAGAGTAATCCTTTTGAACTCCCAAATCTTCTTCTATCATACCAATTAGTGGGATTCAACAGCCTTAAAAAAAATAGCACAAATAGGTACAATACTACAATAATCTAAGTAATGAGCAAATTCCAAAAAAATTGCACAAAGGAACAAAAAATGCACCTAAACAACAATAACAAATTAGTCAATGTTTAAACTAAATTGCACTAATGCATGATTCCCAGCAACAATCCGAATATAATATATTAGTATACGTTAATTGCACCTTCTCCATTTTTGAGGGAGATGGTGTGCTGCTCGAGAAGGAATTGGTCCAGTAGAATAAATTCTTCAAACGGAAAATGACACCCAAAAATAAATAAAGCATAGGAGATAGTGGGAAGCAAAAATTCAGTCATTAAAACTTTGTGACACTAATTAATAGTTAAAGAAATAACCACATTTACAAATTGCTTCAATGCACTCGTTTTTGCCAGAAATTGAACGAGGAAAAGAAAAGGAATCTGACCATGAAATGCAATAGTAGCAGGAGCTCGGACCGCGAAACTCGTCGGCAACCTCGAACTCGAACTCGAACTCGCGCTATACGATTTGAACACCCAAATTCCTAAATTCAAATTATTCGGAACGAAGTTAGGCCAAAGTCGTTCTCCTCTACCGTCTCCCACAATTTTGGTTTGTGCTTGTATGTGTAGAGTGACTTTCTTAATTCTGGAGAGGAAAGGACGATGAAGATCTGAAATGGGAGGGGGTTCTTTTTGATAAAATGGCGGATGGTGTTTTTTTTAGAGTCCCCTGCAATTTAGGGATTAAGTACTATTATATAGGGGTAGGGATTAGGTTAAAGGGTATGGGCCTAGAAATTATGGGCTAGGGAGTTGTGGGTTAGGTCCAACATTAGGCCTAAAAATGGGTTGCTCGAGCCCAATTTTTTATTCTTTTTGCGAACGAGCCTGAAAATACGACCTTATTTACTAATTATTCTTATTTAAGTAAAATAACCATTAAAATAAAACTAACCGTTAAAACAAACCTATTTTTTTTATTTTCAAAATATCATACTAAAAGATAAAAAATGAAAAAATCATTGTAAAATTAAGATAATATTCCTGGAACTATTTTTGTATTTTTGAATTTAGTAGACAAATTAAAAGTAACTAGATAAAAAAATTAATTAGCTAAATAAGAGAAGATATTTTTGTAATTTTCATTTTTTGTGATAAAATAAAGCAAAATGAGTCAAAATTAGTTGAAATAACTATATTAGGCCTAAACTAAATATTTACATGCTAAATATATAAAATCTTGGGGAGGGTCAAAAATCACATGTCTACAAGCATCGATTCGGGTCTTCGGAAGGGCGTGGAATGCCGGTTATGGATCTTCGGAGCGAGGTGAGTCTCCTTTCTAACCTTGTAAGAGGGAATTGTCCCTATAGGTGAAATAATTGGTTATGTGCTCCTATTTGTGGGGGGCTACGTACACACGAGGTGACGAGAGTCCATGCGTAGCTACTATTATGCTATTGTTCGGGTAGTCTAGGACCCAAAAGCATGCTATACTTGGAATATTCGTAATCTTATTGACAGTTTGAGTTGCTTAAATCACATCGAATTAGTAAATGAATTTCTAAAAAGATTAAACTTCATTTTCTAAAATCTTTAAAAGAGAATAGGCTTTTCTTTGGATAATTGTTCCCTGTTGACTTATTGATTAACTGTCTCTGTGTGTTTAATTTCGGAATGGGCCGAATGCCTCGGTAGATTAAATAGATGCATCTATGGTTCTCGCCATTCGACCCTCTGGCAGTGCACAATTTAAATATTATTGGATCGGGCCGTACGACCTCGATATAATTTGCGCATGCTTGTATTGCTTGCCTTGAAACTTATTGAAGTTGTTATTGCCTCTTCCCGGTTTGAGAATATTTGGCTAAACGATGAAACGAAATTTTGGAAATTTTCTATAAAAGAATGAATTTCTTACTTATTTCATTCCGTTGAATTACAATCATGTTTATAAAAATCACCGATTTACTATATTATTGAGATAACATTATTGGACTACTAGTAAATGTCGAAGTCGACCTCTCGTGTCTACTTCTTCGAGATTAGACGGGATACTCATTGGGTACACGTTGTTTTCGTACTCATACTACACTTGTTGTGCATTTTTGTTGCACAGGCACATGCATCACTAGTGGCCTGGCGGGCGTAGCAGCATGGTTGATGCTGAGACTTAGGTGAGCTGCACTTCTTAAGACGACCCATAGCCAGCAGAGTCTCTTCCAGATTATTGTATTTATTTTCTGTCCAATTTGTATTCCGGACGGTTGTTGTATTGTATTGCTTCCTAGATATAGCTCATGCACTTGTAACACCAGATCCTGGGATAGTTATGGTGTATTTTATATGGACCTCTTGACATGTATATTAATTTGGGGTTTCGACACAGTTACTCACAAAAACAAAACTATTTACCCTTGTCTACCCATTTGTTTTTCTACCCGTAAATTAATTACATTTCCTACCCATAGTAGTTTTTGTGGGGAATTTTTTCTTTATTCTCCAATTATTTTTTATTTATATGCTTCTTTTCTTTTTTCCTTTTTTCTTTTCTTTTCCCCTTTTCTTTTTTCTCATTTTCTTCCTATTTTTTTTTCTCTTTTATTCATTTATTTTTGCCCAAATCGTATTATTGTTATTTTTACCACAACTTATTTCACACTCAAATTTCACTCCTTCTTTATTTTTTTATTTATTTCTTGTTCTTTTTTTAATTCCACGTGATTGCCATGTAAACCTTGATCTCCTTCCCTACAAATATTAGTACATACTCTACCATTAGCAGTAACACCAACCAGTGATGGAGCAAGACAATATAATCTATGGCCACTAAATCTCCATATATATTAGTTAGAATAGAAATGATAATAAAATATTGGAAAATGCAATGAAAATATAAGTAGCAAAAAAGACTTCTAGTACCATATGATACCAATATGCTATACATGTATACCAACAGAGTATATGATTGCTCTAGAATATTGCTACAACTATCTGTGACTATACTACTGTACCAAAACATTAAATGATACAATAAAAGTATGAGAAAATTACATGCTCGCATTGCAAGCTAAATATTCGCAAAGCAACTTGCTCATTCCATATACTAACAGGGTATATAGTTGTATGGGTCGTTCCAACAATTGCCTATACTTATAAAAATGATTACATAATACACATAATCTATATCCATCAGCACAAAAATTTTCCAGCACTGCAAATCACGTTCATATAAATAATTTTAAAATAGAATTTACTTAAAAATGCAACCAAAACAACCAAAACAATGTTCAAACTACCATATATTACCAATATGGCATATAACTATACCAACATGGTATACAGTTTTACTGGTTGATTTCCGACAACTATATGACTATACTACTATTACATAACACACATGCATAAAGAGAAAAATAAAAAAAATAGTGTACCGCATATTAATGTAATAAAGTATTTCAAGATATTGAACTATATTACTATTATTAAAAGAAAATCAAATATTGTACTAATAAATGCAGCTAATACAACCAAAAAATGATCAACTAGCATATGATACCAATATAGTATGTAGTTATACTAATAGGGTATATAGTTGGAATGAATTGTATACTAAAATGGTATGTTTGTATACTATTTGAGTATACAATACAAATTCGTCTTCTTCTCTTGTTCAACTATATTTCAACCCAAACTTCTAAAATCTACTATAAAATCTCCACCAAATTGACTAAAACTTTAGCTACAACCTCCAATCAACTTTCCAGACAAACCCATATAGGATCGGATCAAAATAATTAAAAACTCAAACAAACCAAGTTATGAGTTTCAAGCTTCAAGGTCCTTCAATGGTGGATTTGAATTTTTGTACAATAAATCCCAATTTACCTGGTAAGTGCGAATGAAATGGTTTTTGATTCAACCCAAAAAAGAATCCAAGATTGGTTTTTGGTTCAAATTGTAAGAATGAAATGGGAAAACAAAATGGATAGTAGTTAGGAGTAAGTGCGAGAAAGAAGGATATATGAAAAAGAGCGAGTCAGAATGGGAATGTTCAAAATGAAAAAACCAGAACGCTATGCTAACCCTCTCGTGCTGACTTCATTCCCCAATTCATATTCGGTGCTGGTCTGCTTCTATTTCATTTTATTGGGTAAATAGTTTGGGCCCCATGGGTAGGAGTAGTAAATAGTTTGGGCCTGGGCATTAAAGGGTAAATAGTTTAGAATTAATGAGTATAAAGTGAGATTTTCTCTATTAATTTGAATTGGGTATCTTTTACTAGCTGAATTGAAGGAAAAATTTATGTTTTCAAAATTATTAAGATAAGAATTAAATTAAGTATTTTGGTTGGCTTGCCTGACAGCAGTGTCCGGCGCCATCACGATCCTTAGTGGATTTTGGGTCGTGACAACTTGGTTTTAGAGCACTAGGTTCCCTTAGGTCTCATGAGTCATGAGCAAGTCTAATGGAGTCTTGCGGATCGGTACGGAGACATCTGTACTTATCTTCGGGAGACTACATGACTGTTAGGAGTACTTCCCTTCTTGATTCCTCATGGTGCGATTTGATTCCTTGAGGCTTATGCCCTTGTTTCCTTCATACTCAATCTTACGCGACGCGAACCACTGGTTATAAATCGAGAATTGAAGGATTGTAATGGCACTACAGATGTGGTGCGGTATGTTTCTCCCGGTATTATTGATTGGGCTAGTGTTGTTGCCTTACAGGAGGATATCTTGTCATTTCAGCTCAGTAACAGTATTCCTGAGAGCTTTGAAACTATGCACATATTGCTATGATTGCTCATGATTGGTTATCGCACATTACTGACTTGATGGTAGGATACTGCCTATGTGTTGGGGCGGTGAAAATTTGAAAGGAAGTCTACTCAGTGCACGATTCAGAGATCTGATATTTCACTTCCGGCGGAGGAAAAACAATTGGCCTATGAATGTCCAGATTTGGAGTGATGGAGAAACGAGACTTGGTATTTTCGAGTGTGGTGGAATTTTCATCTACGATGTAGTGTCGTCGTCCTCGATTGTATGTGTTAAGTTCGCTGGTGTTATGGTCTTCTGTAATTCACCTTTGGGGTAAGATATTATGAAATAATATGGGAGAAATGACTATCAGAGATCGCGGGGTACAGTGGTTCAGGATTGAATCGGTGTTTCTAATGTTGATGACTCGAGAAGGATTTTATTCGGAAAAGTTTAAGGTTAGTAGAGTTTTGAAAGGTCAAGTGCTGCAAAGATAGATTTTATTTAAGACAACAACTGAGCAGCGGAGGATGAGAAAAGGACATATGGGGAGTGTCAGGCAGTGGTTAAAATTTCTAGAAGGCCAGTTATAAGAAGCAAAGGTCGAGTAGTCGATTAAAGAGGTGAGTTCCGCCAAAGTGGGAGAGTGGCGGAGTTGTGTGTGGGCTTTGTGGTAGGATGACTACGCACCTTAAGGAGAGTTTGGAATGATTTGGGAATTTTAGTGATTGGTGATTGGGGTATACGGATTTAATTTGGAGCATGAGCTATTATGCGGCAGGAGATTTGATATAACGGAAGGGAGCTGCTTGAAATAAAGAAGGATACAACATAACTTTGAATTGGAAAGATATTGCCGCACATCTAATTGATGTCCACGAGGGGTAAATGGACTTGTGCAGCTAGAGAGTGAGCTCAGACTCAGGATGGGTTAGTAATGTCGTAGTGATTGTACCCCGTGCAACAGCGTTGGAAGATGTCGGAAAGTGATTTCCACAGGTGGGTTATTCCCTATGAGCAGGTTAGCGGGCGCGTGGTTGGCGAAGCTTCTATGGAGGATTTTACTGGCCATTCCGGTAAGAGGTCGAATATGTGAATGTTGATGGAAATTCAGTGTGTTCATGAAGTGCTAATGGAAGGATTTCACGGAATCTGGTAGTTTAATTGTGCAAGGTTATGTCAATAAGAGATAAAGAATCCTGGTGAATTCCAGAGTTGTGTAATAGTGGCTTCAAGCTAAGTGGGAGAGTCCCACCGCCTAGGTTTGGGTTGCATGGTTAACTACTTGCGAGGTTTCTGGATATTTGCATATTGATGGGTTATTTCAGCTACGTGAAAAGAACATAAGTGATAACTTGAGCAAGGGAATTGTTAAAGGTGTGCTATGGTTGGCCTTATTGGCTCAGGCTCAGACTTGGGGGAATGATTCAGGATTTATGCCCTGTATGGATGCAGGTTTCAAGGGAAGTGATTCTGCCGGATGCTTCATCGAGAGAGTTTTCATGTGCTAGGATATTCATGGAGTTGATCATATTCGAGGCCAAGTCAGAGCGGGTGGCTCTCAACAACGGTCCTAGTGGATTCAAAGGTTAAAGTGTGGTGGCTAATAATTTCAAGCCTATAGGTACGATTAAGAATCAATCTTTTGTAGAAGCTTATGAGAAGAGGCCCAGAATGTTCTATGATGTTTTGACTTGCAGTGTAGCATTTGGGAGGAAAATGAGGAAAGACTTCGGATTCGTAGAGGGATTATCAGAATGGGCATGCCAGTTAGGGATGCGAATGTGCATGCAAGGAGGTATGAAATGGTTTATAGGATTGGAGACATCATGGTTTCGTGATTCAAGGTCACTCGGGATGAGTGCAGATGGAGTGTGTTATGTGTTGAATGAAGTTATTATTATTTCTAAGGCAATCAAGGATAAATTGGATGAAGATGGATTGGCTAGCCATAGTTGAATTGGAATATTGGTGGTAATGATCAATTCCTTCAGCGTGATCAAGTTATGCAAGTGATTTGTAACGGTGCGTGTGAGGCTTGTCGGCCACCGTAATTGATGTTATTCAGAAGCATTCTACTATTATGGCATGTTATGTGGGGGCGGATCCTGAAAGGGCTATGGTGGCTTAGACCACTACTTAGAGATTGGCATATTCTACGGTTATGCGAATTCACCTGTATGTTACTATGGTTTTCCTGAAGTGAGTTAGGTGAAACGTTTTTATATGATAAAGCGTTAACATATTAGTGGTTGCGGAGTTATGATGAAAATTTTGTTCCACCGCATATTGGCATGATGGGTGCAGTAAGTGGTATGGAAATTGAAGTAAGGATCAAGGTTGCAGTTCGGTGTTGATAAGGATGTCACGGGCTCGGATGAGCAGGAAGGGAGTTTCGATGTTTAAAGTAAGTTGGTATTGTCCTCAGCGTCACCTGAGATTGGTACTTTGTGAAAAAGGCTTTGCATCCTGGTTAAGGATTCTTGATTGCTTTTCAGTGTTAGTACGACCGGTGGTTTGGATGTACAAACTTGTTATCTATTACAGAAGGCTGTGGGAGCGTGCCCCACGGGAAGGTTGTATTAATGTGGCATATAGCCAATTGATTGATTGAAGAGTTAAATCAAATATGAAGATTGTATTGATGTCGTTAAATTGAGAATTGATGCTTAGAGGACACACAGTTTATTGGGTTGCGGACTGTGGAGGATTACTCCGGTTATGATGGTTGTTTTTGTGTGTTATAAGAAAAAAGGGGGTGATTATGGACCTTTGAAAGGTTATTAGCCTAGTTCAGTGCGATCAGAATCAGCTTGAGGTCTGTGGATGGATTTAAATGTGAATATGGGCCTTATATCAGACTGAATGTGTTTATTTCAGCATAGCGCTCCTTATGGAGGAGTATTCAGACATGGGGTGTTATTTCATCGTCGGCTATTTCATGTAATGCTATATTGTGCCGTGTGAGTTTTGAACGACTCGATAATTTTCTTATGTATTGAGGTTCCGAGTAACGATGGTGATATATGAGTAGAATGGCTGTTGAGATTCAGATCGTATATCGCACCTCAGTTGTGCTTGGGTTTGTAGCTTATAGCGCTATATGTCTCCCCAGGGATGGTATTATGCATTTAGTGTGCTTGTGGCCGATATTCAGTATTTGTTGTGATGAGCGATTTAGCTCGATGTATATCATCTTATGTGAATTCTATATGTGGATCGGGTGGCGCGCCGCCATGGGTATGTTATTTGGATCGGGTTGCACGCCGCAACAGTGTGATGTTGAGTACAATTTTCTTTATGCTATTTTTGTATACCTTGTTTCCCATTTTCTAAGGAAAGTCCATATTAGTGCGTGAGTTGAGTAGTTCCTTCCAGAGTTCGCTTTCCTTTGTATCACGTTCGAATTGGTAGCCTATCGGCACATTGCGGCATCATATAAGGCTTTTAATCATGTCCGGGGTGGCTTATTGCCTGAGCAGTTCGTACTAAGTGAGATGAGGTTATTGGATCTAGGAATAGTGTAGTCGGATTATATGAAGTATATTAAAGAGCAAAGACCATTATTTGGTTCAGAATGAAGTGGTGGTTCTTGTCAGGAGTATAAACCCAATGATTTACTAATTCATCAGTTGGTTACAAATTTCTATACATCTCTTTCATCGTGGTGGTATTGTAAGAGTTAGAGCAAGAACTATGTATATCATGAGGTGCAATGGGAGCATCAGAGTCATGGAATTTCGATAAATTGATCAGAGAATGTTATTGTGGTCCTATGAGTAAAATGGTGCAAGGTATGAATTCAACTAAGGTATGCAGTCATATTTTGGTGCTGCGTGTAGTAATTGAATCGGTGAGCGTATGTTGGAACAGACATGGCAAAGAATTCCAGATGTTAGAATTCTGCTCTAAGGCTTATTTGCTTGAATAAAAGGGAATATCTTCATAATTGATTGGGCTAATGTGCTCAACTGAGTGGTGGTAGCACAGGTAAGAGCACGAGGTGTTAAGCAGTGATTTCAGACTAATTCAGTGTAGTTCTCAGTACGTTCGAGGACGAACGTATTTCAGACTAGTTCATTTCAGGTGTTATGACTCGTAGGCGTGGTCGGAGTTGAATTCCGGGAAGTTCAGAGTCAAATTGGAAAGAAAATTCTCATTTTAGAAGCCTTAAGTTGGAAAAATCAACTAAGATTGGATTTCAGAGTAAACGACATCGGAATTGGGATCTAAAGGTTCTAGCAGGTTTGTATAGTGATTTCGGACTTGGGCGTATGTCCGGATTGGGTTTTGGAAAACCCGGGAACGTTTTGGCACCTATTGTGGAAGTTAGCATTTGGAAGAAATTTCACAAGTTTGGGTTGAAGTGCATTTCAGTGTTATTGATGTCCGTTTGAGATTCCGAATCTGGGAATAGCTCTGTATGGTGATTCTGGAGTTGGGAGCACGATCGGAAGTGAATTCGGAGGTCCGTAGGTCATTTTGAAGTCATTTGGCTAAATATAGAAATTTGAAGGTTTTTGAGAAGTTTGATTGGAAGTGGACTTTTTGATATCGGGGTCGGAATCCAATTTTGGAAGTTGGAGTAGGTCCGTAATGTCAAATATAACTTGTGTGCAAAATTTGAGGTCAATCAGACGTGATTTGAGCAAAATTTGAGGTCAATCGGACGTGATTTGATAGGCTGGGACCGCAGATGCGGTCATTTTGCCACATATACGGGATCGCACCTGCGGAAGAAGGAGCGCAGAAGCGGAAATGGGCTTGGAGCCCCGGACCGCAGACACGGCAATTGGACCGCACCTGCGGGACCGCAGAAGCGGTCAAGAGGCCGCAAGTGCGAAAGGACTGGAGTCAGTGGGCTCTCTTTAAAAATCGAGTTTTGGTTCATTTCCACCCTATCACACCTCCTTTTTCACTACCTACACCCCCAGAAGAGGGGCGTAAAGGAGTTTTTCCAATTAAAGGACAATCGGAACGGGATTTAATTATTAATTATTCAGAGTCGCCACTTGGGATATTAATGGTGTCCCAAGTCACCGGTTGGATCACGAACCGAGGAAATTTATGACTCTGTTAACAGCCCGCAAACCAGAAATCCGAGTAAGGAATTCTGTTAACCCGGGAGAAGGTGTTAGGCATTCCCGAGGTCCGTGGTTCTAGCACGGTCGCTTAACTGTTGTATTTAATTTTATCTGATTTTGATACATGCTAGCTCAGGTGCCTTTTATTAATTTTACACCGCTTTTATTATAATTATTTTTTAAAAGAATTGCGACGTCGTGAAAATGTATTTCGAACCACGTCGCAATCAATGCACCCATGGTTATCAACACATTTCGACTTCGTCGAGATTTGGATTTGAGTCGCATCAATGCGCACCCGAGTTTAGGAAGGTAATTTTATTGAGAGTGTGTCTAAAGCAACTATGCGTTCGCACTTTGCGAGGGCCATGGAATTTGCTAAATGGCACACCTCGAGTTCTAAGGATAAACAAGATTAATTAAACGAGAGCCATGCAACTTGAGATTTCATTCGGCACGGCGCACCCCGAACTATTAAATCGAATTAACTGAAAACGAACAAAGACCACTATTTGTTAACTAAAAGATACTCAAGTCTACAATGGGAAACTAACAGAATGAAGGCTAAAGGTTTTTAAGGAAAGGCCTAATCTCGATGCAAGGCCCAACAGATAACCCTTAGTCTTAGCGTACTGGTCTGCATGACCAAAGTCTGCAATTCATTTCAAGTAGACCAGCGGTCCATTTGGATTCACGATTTCCCAGAAGTTTGAGCCAAGATGAAATCTGAAACTAAATACAATTAGCAATATCTGACTCGCATCCCATTCCTAACATGGATGTTAACATAATAATTCCTCTCTGAGATGTAAGGACAAACTTTTATTCAGTTCACTCATTCAAACACCCCAGCCCCTGCGGAATCATAACTTTCAGTACATGGGAGCATATCATCAAATACCAATTCATACTAGTTATTCGGATCAAATCAGGAAAAACGACTTTAGAGAGCACGACAAGCAACATGACTCATGCACTTTAAATAGCAAGCAATGTGTCATCATACTCCCAAACCCAAATTTCAGTGATTACAAAACAATTGCATTTCTGCACGCAGGCTAATGATGACCCTAAAACTATAACAGAAGCCTTCAATTTATCCATATGCACATGAGAACACCAGGTTCATTACCCCTTCTGCAAAACAAGGCAAACAGAACTCTGCACCCAATTAGGACCAAACAGAGAGAACTTAACCAACATCAAGAAAAATCTGTGAACGAGAACTTAAGCTTAAGCTAAACCTGAACATCTTGACTCGTGGCTGTAAACTAAAGGAAATGATCGATTCATTCCAATTCATTCTAAACCAAGAGTTGCAACATATCTTAAAAGAATCTAGCAAAACCCATTTCGTCACATTTCAGCACTTTAAGGCATGCAAAAAGTAGTATCATGGATTTCTGGACAATGTGAACAATGACTAATTAACCTATTCTTGTATAGACACGCATGACCTACAAGTTAACATCTCAGAGAACTCGAATGCCAAGGGAAGAATTCCAACAGATGACTGACAACAGTTTCAGAAGTAAGCAGCTGTAGGGAAGCGCACATAGACAGACAAAATGATTTAGGCATTTCCAGCAGACTTCTCGTGAGATCCTATTTCGACAGAAACTAATATCAGCTCAAATGCAACGTTTATATTCATGCTGTCATGTTCAAAACCAAGCAAACCTATGATTCATCTTCCAAATTTAACAAGGCAGGAGTGATTTCCCATTGTCAAACTGACCGAGTTATAACAACTATTTGGAATCGACGAAATCTGGACTTCAAATGAAAACTCGATAACATAATAACAGTTAAACCATATAAGAGGAAAATGACCTCTCAAAATCGACTTTAACTAGCTGAAAATACTCAAATACATCACACTACCGAGAATGAATTCATTCAACACGAGATTCGATCCCAGCACAAACAGAGCACTCGAGACAGAAACACATAGTTCAAAGCACTAAAACAAACAGAATCGCCAGAACAGAGAGATGAAGATTGAACCTGAAATTTCGAATTTCTTTTAATAATAGAATCGAAGACGATTACACAGTTTCGACTCCAAAAACTATCTCAAGAACCCGATGGCAGATCAAAGCTCGAAGAACAGCAAATCAGTAGCAGCTGAGTAGAAGTACGAAGTTCGAACAACGACGAACTCAGCAATTCTCAAACGAGCTCCATTTTAAAACCAAAGTTCAGACTGGAATGAAAATTAAACTCGCTTCACCACTAACCGTTCCTCTCCGATTTTGACAGAGAAAATAAAATTAAACTCGGAAAAGAAAAACTCAAACTATTTTTTTGTGTATATTTTGTAGACTGGAACTAAGCTAAAAATTAACCATAGAGAAGAAGAAGAAAGACTATTTTTAAAACCTCCGTCTCCTTCTCCCAAAATCTCCTGCCCCTTAAAGAATCGGATTGAGTCCTTTTATGAAACGAACCCCGGATGAATGTAGGGCTCGGATTGAAAGAAATCAATCCGATGCCTCACATTCATCCAACGTATCATCTCTAGGACCTTCTAATCGCGTCACTTCTCTCAAACTCGAGCGAGTGAACGAAAAGAGAATCTTTGGTGTGAAATCTGTTATCTGGGGTAGGAGGAGAGATAGATGAACGCGCAGGTTAGGGATTCAGGCTCACTCTCTTGGAATTTGGATGGAATTTGGGGTTGGATTCGAGTGATTTGGAGAAGAAGAACAGGGCTGCGTTGGGTTTGGGACTTAGGGCTCATCCGCTGCTTCTTCATGCTTAATCGGTTATTTGGGACGGGTCGGGTTGCAGGGATGGGTTGGCAGGCGGGTCGGGTCTAGTTAGGGTGTGGGTTAAGCGGATAGGGGCTGAATTGGGCCAGGGGATTTTGATTTAAAAAGCCCAAATGGTGTCTTTTATTAAGAAGACCCTCCCCTCCTTTGTAACTTGGTATTATTTTCTGATTTGATTTTTTATAAAGATGAAAAACAAAAATAAAAATTAAAACGAAGTCCTAATATATTTCACAATTAAACTAATTAATGCCTAAAATTGTTTAAAAGCTAATTCGTGATGAATTTACAATTAAAACAATAAAAACGCCAAAGTGAACCATTTTGTTATTTTTTCATGTTTGTTCTAAAACAACTTAACCTAAAATATGAAATTGGATCCTAAATGCATATACGTATTTTTGTATTTTTCATATGAATTAATGCAAATAATTATCAGAAAAATGACACCAAAATTCGCAAAAATTGCAAAATAGAGAAAAAATCATTTTGTTTGAATTTTTGGGAATAATTCATATATAGGGCAAAAATCACGTGCTCACACACCCATTTTCACTTCGGGTTGGACGATTTTGGAGCTCTTGGAAGAGAGATTTTCTTCATCTATATCAAGGTAAGTTGTTCCCATTCATTAGACGTTAAATACATGGTTTTGTTTCGGCTTTGAGCATGAAAATTGGTTAAAACTTGAAGTTTGAAGGAAAACCTAGAAAATTGATATTCTTGGATTTTGACCACGATTTTGGGTATGAAATTAAGAGAAAATTATATTGTTGAGTTCGTGAGTTCATGGGTAAACTATATCTTCGAAAAATTCAGGAATCTGGGCACGTGGGCCCGCGGGCAATTTTGTCAACTTTTCGATTGGGGTTAGGAATTATTATAAATTGGGTTGTAATGAGTAATTGAACGTATATTAATGGATTTGCATAATTATTGGCTAGTTTTGGGGCATTTAGCATCGATTCGGGTCTTCGGAAGGGCGTGGGATGCCGATTTTGGATCTTCGGAGCGAGGTGAGTCTCCTTTCTAACCTTGTAAGAGGGAATTGTCCCCATAGGTGAAATAATTGGTTATGTGCTCCTATTTGTGGGGGCTACGTACGCACGAGGTGACGAGAGTCCGTGCGTAGCTACTATTATGCTATTGTCCGGGTAGTCTAGGACCCAAAAACATGCTATACTTGGAATATTCGTAATCTTATTGACAGTTTGAGTTGCTTAAATCACATCGAATTAGTAAATGAATTTCTAAAAAGATTAAACTTCATTTTCTAAAATTTTTAAAAGAGAATAGGCTTTTCTTTGGATAATTGTTCCCTATTGACTTATTGATTAACTGTCTCTGTGTGTTTAATTTCGGAACGGGCCGAACGCCTCGGTAGATTAAATAAATGCATCTATGGTTCGCGCCATTCGACCCTCTAGCAGTGCACAATTTAAATATTATTGGATCGGGCCATACGATCTCGGCATGATTTGCGCATGCTTGTATTGCTTGCCTTGAAACTTATTGAAGTTGTTATTGCCTCTTCCCGGTTTGAGAATATTTGGCTAAACGATGAAAAGGAATTTTGGAAATTTTCTATAAAAGAAAGAATTTCTTACTTGTTTCATTCCATTGAATTACAATCATGTTTATAAAAATCACCGATTTACTATATTATTGAGATAACATTATTGGACTACTAGTAAGTGTCGAAGTCGACCTCTCGTCTCTACTTCTTCGAGATTAGATGGGATACTCATTGGGTACACGCTGTTTCATACTCATACTACACTTGCTGTGCATTTTTGTTGCATAGGCACATGCATCACTAGTGGCCGGGCGGGCGTAACAGCATGGTTGATGCAGAGACTTAGGTGAGCTGCACTTCTTGAGACGACCCGCAACCAACAAAGTCTCTTCCAGATTATTGTATTTATTTTCTGTCCAATTTATATTCCGAATAGTTGTTGTATTGTATTGCTTCTTAGATATAGCTCATGCACTTGTGGCACCGGGTCCTGGAATAGTTATGGGGTATTTTGTATGGACCTCTTGACATGTATATTAATTTGATCTAGGTATCTTTTACTAGCTGAATTGAAGGAAAAATTTATGTTTTCAAAATTATTAAGATAAGAACTTACTTAAGTATTTTGGTTGGCTTGCCTGACAGCGGTGTCCGGTGCCATCACAACCCTTAGTGGATTTTGGGTCGTAAAATATTTAGTCTAACCTCGAAGATGTAGTGACGGGGGGGGGGGGGGTCAACATCGACACTTACTAGTGGTCCAATAACAATGCACATAAAGTAGACAAGTATAAAACACAACAAGTAGCAACAAAATAGATAAATATAAATGATATGATTCTCAAGTAAGACTAATTACGAAATCATCAAATACCATAAATTTCCTCGAAGGAAACAAAGACAACCAATATCAAATAGAATGTCAAATCTCAAGTCAGGGAAACTCATATGTACTTCTGACTCCCTATCGAATATTACACACAAGTTTGCCAAGGCAAATGACCTGATTCCATAAGAATAGTATTACAGAATACCACTGAGGTAGTACCACCCAATCCACAGATGCATCTCATACTACTGCCGTGGTGAACGACCCTATCCCATAATAATATTTCATAACATTGCCGAGGCAAATGACCTGATCTCATAGGAATAGAGATACTTTCTCGCCTGCAAAGATACATGCGAGTTGAGAAGATACAAAACTACCGATTACATAAATACAACACAAGGATAGAAATGCGAGATAAACATAATTGTTATCGAACATCAAATATCCTGAAAAAATTCAACGTAACGAGGCTCGGTCAATACATAAATTCTAGTCTCAATCTCAGTTATGAATTTAAGTAATTAAACAAGCATGTTTAATTAAAATAGTAGATTTAAGGCATGGTGTAGGTCTAAATCTACCAGGACATAAATATAAATCTAGCTTACGCATAGACACTCATCACCTCGTACGTATGTAGCACCCATAACACGTAGCATTCAACAAATAAGATACCTACATGGATAGTTCCCTCTTATAAGATTAGGCAAGAGACTTACCTTGCTTCCAATCCCACTACTCAACTATCACACCTTATTAACACCTCAAAATTGATGCCAAGCAATTTGAAACTAGTCAAAAGGATGTACAAACCCATCAATTATGCTCAAAACTCATAATTCAACTATTAAAGTCAATTCCCAACCCCATTCGAAATGCCAACAAAAGTCAAACCTAAGCCCACGTGCCTGGATTTCAGACATTTTCAAAGATAAATGTTACCCGCAGCATTAATAACTCAAATATATAATTTACACACAATTCCATAACCAATTTTGTGGTTTAATCTCATTTTTACCAAATTCTAGGTTTTTCAACAAAACCCCAAAATTCTACTAATTTCTATGTTAAAACCTACACCTAATTCATGTATTTAACTCACAATAAATGGAAATCACTTACCTAAAGACACTTGATGAAAATGGTCCTTCAAAGAACTCCAAAATCGCCCAAGCCACGAGAAACTAGTGTGAGATGACCCTAAGTCCCGTATTAAAAAATTACATTATGCCCAGGTGTCCTTCATCGCGCTCGCAGAATAAGCCTCACAATTGAGAAGGCCAAAGCTTCCCTGCATTCGTGACTCCACATTCACATTTACAAAAGAGCACTAGCCTCCCAACGCTTCGTGTTTGCGGTCCCCTCTTCCGCATTCGTGAAAGCCCAACATGCCTTCCCACTTCCTTCCTCTTCCCTCTTCGTATTCGGGTAGGCTTCTTCACATTCGTGAAGAGGATCTAGATCTTACATCGCATCTACGAAGAGCAACATCTTCCCCTCCTGCAAATACTTCTTCGCAATCACGGAACCCCCTTCGTGATCGCGAAGTACACCAGCACTAGCAAAAATCTGCCAGCTTCTACATTGTTCTAGGTGGTCCGAAATTCACCCGAGCCATCTGGGACCCCATACATCCATTCCAACAAGTCCATAAACATAATCCAGACCTACTCAAGTTCTTGAAACACATAAAATAACATCACAAACAGAAACTGCACCCCAAACAAAATTAATCAACTTCCAAACTTCAAATTTGTTACAAACTAACTCTGAACGCGACAAATCATACTTAGACAACTCGGAATGACACCCAATTTAACACACAAGTCCTATACTACAATACAAACCTATCTTAAGGCTCAGAATACCAAATGGAATCCAATAACACCAAATTCCACCCTATGTCAAATTTAGAAAATTATAAAACCTTCAAATGCCAAACCAAGCATTACTCAGGATTTCACCCTAACAAATATTCGGGCCAAGTTCTAGATTCTATAATGCAATATCATTCAATGTGTAATCTAGATCTCACCATACAATACACATGAAAGGAGGAGGTTGGCTTTGTTCTTACCCTAACTGCAAGCATGAGAATTTTCAAGTGTCACTAAGTTATGGTGGTTTTAGACTTAGACGTATGTCTGGATTTGGATTTGGAGGTTCCTAGGGAATTTTGGATCTAATATCATTTGGGAATTTTTTGCAAAATCTGGATATAATCCGGATTGTTTAGGCATGAATTGGACACTTGATTTTAAGTTTAAAAGCTTATGAACTTAAGAGAAGTTCAATTTATGGTTTGATCGTTGATTCATAAATAGATGTTATAGTATGTTTTTGGAGGTTTTGGATAGGTTGGGGTAGTATTTATGGACTTGTTAGTGTGATTGGACGAGGTCCCGGGTAGCTCTGATGAGTTTTGGACCACCCGAAGAGTGATCGAGATTGCAGGTTTTTTGTTGGTGTCTAGTGTGCTTCACAGTTATAGAGTAGATCTTGCAATCGCGGAGGCTTATTTGGAGGTAGGCTATTTTTGTCCTTCATGAACAACAAGTCACATTGATGATGGGTTGTAGTTAGTGGCCTTAACATTCATGCTCGATATGTCGCATTCGCGAAGAGATGAATTAGGTTAGGGGTCGACTAAATGATATGATCTTCGTGATCGTGTGAAAGGTAATGCATTCACGTAGTGTAATGACCCGACCAGTCATTTTGTGTAATTGTATCCCATTTGTAACACCCCAGAAAAATTTTGACGTACTTATGCGTAAGTAAGAAAGTTGATGAGTGCTAATTAAATTATTTTGTGTGCGGACGAGGACTATTAATATGATGGATATCAATTGGATATGATATAAGTGTACGAGGCATATTATGAGTGATGTGGGGTCTAAGGAGAGACCTAAGTCTAAGTCAAGTCGAAAAATTACATGATAGACTAAAGTTCCAAATGAGTACGCACAAGACCAAACTTTGGACGAGCATATCTACATATATATAAGGATTTATGTGATTAACAACCTATTATATATATATAAAAGCAGTTATGTGAGGAACAACCTATCAAATGAAAGATCTTCGAGTCTAGTTTCTAATGCTTCAAACCTACAAGAATTTATGACCAAATTACCAAAGGCTAGAAGAATGTAATTCTGCAGTCAGATGTGCGACCACAGAATCATTATGTGAACCGCAAAAGTGGTTTGCGGATCGCAAAATGGTCGCAGACCTGACCAGTGCAACCTAGTTCTAGGCATCAGTTTTGCGGTCAATTGTGCGATCCGCATACCCATTGTGCGGTCCATTATGCAACTGCAGACCTGAGTTCGGAGGGTCCATTTTCCTATTTTCATAACCCGACCCCATTTTGATAAATAGGCTTTGGGGCTTATTTTTGGGAAATTTTCTGATGCTTTTAGAGAGAGATGTAAGAGTATTTTAGAGAGAGAAGGAGGAAATCTAACATCCCAATCATCCCATCTTGTACCAATATTCAAGAATCAAGGAAGACAATCACTAGATCATCATCTTTCCGGTTAAGCCCTATTCCTAAGCTTTCATGCAAGAGGTTATGAGTTCAAATATATTATGGGGATGGAAATAGGCCATCCATGTGATACTAGGTTGTAGTATGTGGGGTTAATGGACCATTTTGGGTAGTTTCTTGTTGAATTTCGTTGAGGGAGGAAGGGATTACCATTGTAGAGTCTGATGATCTATTTTGCAAGCTAGGTGTTTGACAAAATTCCTAAGAGAGTTACACCATGGGAATCCTTCTAATAATTAACTGATTTTCGCTATCTTCCTATAGATTGTTATTGTTAGAAATATTGGGGTGTTGTAGTAACTTAAGGAAAGCTCAAAAAAGGTATGTTGGCTAAACTACTCTCTTAGAATTGAATTCCTTGATGTTCCCGTAAGTTTCAAGTATGGTTGTCCCAAGTTCCTTATTCTATGTTCTGAGTTGTTCCCAATAAATTCGATTGTCCCGAATACGCAAAGTGTCGAGAATTATGTATTCAAAATGTATTCCAAATGTTCCTATCACATTATTTTATCCTTTGGGAATATGTTCAAGAATGATATGTGTATTAAAATGCTATGTCTTTGAGTCGTGTTTCAAATGAAGGTTATGATGCCAAATTATGTGAGAAAATCTCAATATGCTTAAGACTCTTAATTGTTCATATATGCACCTAAAGTCTTGATTGGAAATATATTGTTATTTATAATTTATAAAGATGCTTGAAAATGAAATAATTGAATTGGGGACATAAAGTGTGGCCAATGTACCAAGAATGAAAGTTATACTTGTGGCTAGTGGTGCCAATGGAATGAGATGATGTGAGAAAGATTATGATATGAGCTTTGATTCAATTTTTCCAAATTGACTTTGAAAATATAATTGCCTAAAAGTTTATGTACTCAAATGATGCCCATATGTGGTTGTTTTAACTAATGCTATGCTTTGTAGGTATTTTAGATATGTTTTGCGTTCTTACGTATTCGTGAGTTGAAATTGTGTATTGTCTTTTTTTGGAAAAAAGTATTTCAAGTATAAATGATTTGTTACTTGTTTATGATTTTAACTTGTGCTTCGATTGCCAATCATTTTACTCCATTTCTTGGAAAAAAATCCATTGTGTTTAAAGTCTTCATTAGTAATGAACCTAAAGTTGTGATTTCCGGAATATTCTATTTGTTGATATTTATGATGATGATCCATGAAAGGGAAGAAATGAAAGTGTGGAATATGAAATACGGCCATTGCGTCATGAATGAAGAATCATATGTCTGACCAATAGGGCCAATGAAATAATGATGTTGAAAGTTATTTAAAGTGCCAATGAGGCTATATATAGTATGAAAGGTTATGATGTAAATGCATTTGTATTATTGTTTCCTTTGTAAGAAAATCAAAAATATTTTTGGAAGTATCGATAGTTACCGAGGAAGGGTAGGTTGAAATAACCTAACCCCGAAACTACACGTGCCGCTGTAGGAGTGGAATGTAATTATTCCCATTATTTGGGATGAGATTTATGTGATAAAATTATTCCACTTAATTGGGATGAGATTATTGATAGAAAAGGATGATGTCGATCCACATGATGTTGTGGTGAGATAGGCTAGCCGGTCGGGTCGTGATCGAACACCATGCCGCAGACATGGTAGTGATTGTACTGGAAATTATAATTGAAATTGTGCTTGTGGTTAATATCTCAAATGAGACGGCCTAGCCGATCGGGTCATGATCGGACTCCATGATAAAAGTACAGCGATATTGGTATTGTGAATGGTGGTATATTGGTGCTAAAGATCTCCCAACCAAAAAAAATAATATCTTCACATTTTGGAAATTATTATGTTTTAACCTGGAAATTGGATATCATTGATTGTTGATTGTTGTTTCCATGGTTTTACCTTGTATGTTGGCATTCTATTTTGACAGTTAGCTTTACATACTAGTATTATCCATATGTACTAACATCCCTTTTGTCGGGGGTGCTGCATCTTCAATGGATGCAGGTGATTCCACAGTAGGCGGCATTGATCAGTGATAGCGGTACACTCTCTTCAGCTGGCTTGTTGAGCCCCACATCATTTCTGGTTCATGTATCTCTTGTTTTTCATGTACTTTATGTTTTGAGGTATAGCCGGGGCCTTATTACCGGCATTTCCATATTGCGCTTCAGTTGTACTTAGAGGCTTCGTAGACAGGTTGTGCGTGGTGTTTGATATTGGGAATTGAATAAAAAATATTGGTATTTGGTAAACATGTTTTTTCTCATTAAATCTATAAAGTCGTACTATTTTGGAAATACTGAATGATGTTGTTAATGGGAATGAAATGGAAGTGGTTAATGAAATCTTTTCAATGTTTGATTAATGGAGTACATCTCCTCTTCATTTAGGGATGAATTTGGGTAGAATGAAATCTAATAGACCTGCACAGCCAGGTTTACTCGGTTGAGCGCCGATCGCGCTCCTCGAGTTTGGGGCGTGACAAACTTGGTATCAGAGCCTAAGGTTTTAAAGTATCCAAGGATGTCTCAGAGCCGTCTCTAGTAGAGTCCTTATTGGTGTGTTGTTGACCACATCTATAATTAGGAGGCTACTTGGAAATTTAGGAGTTTCTCACTTCTTTAATACTCCTGATCATGCGATAGAGCTCAAGATAGGAAGCTAATTTCCTCGTCATGTCTCATTTTCCATATGATCAACCCACGGGTTTGAGTCAGCAAGGAGGGAATGAAATAACTAGTTGCTAAGGGAAGTGCCCTTGTCCCTATTAATGTTATTGTGCCACCGGATCGTGTGGTAAGAGCACCTAAGAAACAAGAGAGGGTTGTTTGTACCAAAAATCCAGAATGTTTGATTTGTAAGAAATGCCACTTCGGAACATGTTGAATGACTCTTGAAATATGTCAGGGTTGTGGAGTCGAGGGGCATCAAGTAAGGTATGGACTTGTCAATCTAAAGTTACCAAGTAAGTCATTCCTTGCTATATCGTTATGAACACCATATGATTTTCCTTGTTGTATATGTGAACCCATATTGAAGAGATCTCATAAAAATGGTCTTAACAAGATGTTGAGTCACAAAACATTGCATGTACCTACTCTTTGAACGAGACAAATTATTCGTGAATCCACTATATCATAAATTCTCTTATTTACAACCTCTTATGGAATTGAGCTCTATAATTAAGTCCTTGAATTGAGTTATAACTTTAGGATTAATACTTCCAACTTGCTTTCCTAAATTCTCAACAAGGGACTATACCTGATGAATTTCTTACAGAAACTTTTGATCCAAATGGGTAACATCTGCTCACTTGTGCCTATGCATGCAGCACCATAAAATTTACATATGTGGTATCAAATCTAATGTAAAGCAGCCTAGTATTGAGATCCTTCTTGAGCCACTCTTTTTCTCTCCGATGTATGTGGCTCCTATGGTCTAAACAATCACTTTGTTCCTTTGTGTATATCATTATGAATCCTTTTCACCATCTAGTAACATGAGAGAATATTGATTTGAAAGCCAAGTTTGTCGTATCTCTATTCCTCTCACATAGGATCAACTATTGGCAAAGGTTAAGCTGTGAGAATGATAATAATCTCGCAAGTGTTCAACTTTTTTTTTTCATCCTCATGGGTTTGTGGCATAGGTTCCTTGTGTCAAATATGGTTAAGAGCGTAATGCAACTTCGTGTATCTTTAAACCCATATCATATTCAAGGTGCTAGAATATTCTCATTTCGAGTTAAACTGATCTTCCCTACATTCCAAGAGGTGACTGGTGTCACATACTTGGCTATCTCTCTTTGAGGCCTACTATTGCAAAACAAGGTACATATAGAACGACACAATTGTTGTTGTCCTTTTCATGACTCATATCATTCCAAGAATAACTGACGCTAATGTCTTTATCCTTCTGATTATGCCTCCCATATGTCACATGTCTACAATGACTCACTTCTGTTACACCTCAGGATCATGTACATGGTTCCAACATTATCAATGCCTACTAGGCAAATCTATGGTTCGTTTGTTGAACCAATGATGTCACCACAACGAATCATCATTTGAGCGCTATTGGTAGTGACCTTCATGTCTCTTAGGAAATAACCTCCTAAAATGCCATGCTCAGCACATTAATGGATTCTTCAATAATTCTAGCCAATCTCGAACCTCATTGTTCATAATTATAGTAACCTATGGGGGTTGAAGGTTCAAACATGTCAAAGAAGAAGCATCATCCCGTGATCAAATATATTGGATAGGAAGTTTTATGGTCATATTCAAGCTAGCACATCTTAGAGTAATTGTTGGAGGTCGCCAAAGGTTTAGTTTGGGTATTCGGCGTAGGGATTTAGAGTTGAAGAAAGTGAATGGGTTATTCTCAAGATTTTCTCAATGAATATATTGGGTGAATTGTTAAGGAAGGTAAAGTATGTGTAGTAACATTAGGCCTTATGAAATCTTGAAGAAAATAGGCCAAACTATGAGTATGATATTTCCCTATTATTGTCCTCCGTGTACCCAGTGTTTCATGTGTCTATGTATAATGAGGTAATTGGAAATCGTTTTGTGGAGGTTATTGAAGGTGACATTAATGGATAGTTAGCTTATGAGACATACCTAATTGTCATCCTTGTTAGATAAGTATGGAAGTTGGGATTGCCTACATTAATGTGTTATGGCGAAATCTGTAAGTCGAGAAGGTCACCTTGAAGGCCGAAAGTATTATAGAAAGAAAATATTTTCGCTTGATTGTATAGCAATTAGTTTTGATTTGAAAGGTACTTTCTAGGTGTTATGATTTAAAAATGAGCAGTTCATGTCCAGATATCACTCTTGATAATATAATGCATCTAATGTTAAGGTTAGTGCTGTTGATATACATTGTGATGCTTTGTCGAGTTGTGGATGTGTTGATAAGGTGATTTTGGTGATTCTCTGGCAGGTGGATAGACCCAGTAACAGGGGAAACTTTGTCAAATTTTTTTAAGAATTTGTAAATATAGCCAAATTTTAAGGGCCATAAGCAAGTTGAAATTTTGGAAAGGATGTATGAGACTGATATAATCATAAGTGCCTATGTATAATGGTTGGAGGTAAAATGATGGTAACTCTATACTTAGAAGGTACTTGTAAAACATTTGAGGATGGATGTTCTTAAGTGGGGGAGAATGTAACACCCCGAATTTTTTTTGACGTACTTAAGCACTAGTAAGAAAGTTGATGTATGCTAATTAAATTATTTTGTGTGTGGACGAGGACTATTAATATGATGGATATTAATTGGACATGATAATAAGTGTACGAGGCATATTATGAGTGTGTGTGTGTGTGTTTATGTGTGTGTGTGTGTGAGGAACAACCTATCAAATGAAAGATCTTTGAGTCTAGTTTCTAACGCTTTAAACCGTTCATCATTTGGACACTCCTAAGAGAAGTTTTGACCAAATTACCAAAGGATGGAAGAATGTGATTCTGCGGTCAGATCTGCGATCACATAATCATTATGCGAACCGAAAAAGTGGTTTGCGGACCGCAAAATGGTCGCAAACCTAACCAGTGCAGCCCAGTTTTGGGCATCAGTTTTGCAGTCCATTTTGCGACCCACATACCCATTGTGCGGTCCATTATGCGACCGCAGACCTGAGTTCAGAGGGTCCATTTTCCTATTTTCATAACCCGACCCCATTTTGACAAATAAGCTTTGGGGTTTATTTTGGGGCAATTATCTGATGATTTTAGAGAGAGGTAAGACATTTTAGAGAGAGAAGGAGGAAACCTAACATCCCAATCATCCAATCTTGCACCAATCTTCAAGAATCAAGATCACTAGATCATTATGTTTCCAGGTAAGCCCTACTCCTAAGCTTTCATGCAAGAGGTTATGAGTTCAAATATATTATGGGGTTGGAAATAGGCCATGCATGTGACACTAGGTTGTAGTATGTGGGTTTAATGGACCATTTTGGGTAATTTCTTATTGAAATTGGTTGAGGGAGGAAGGGGTTACCATTGTAGAGTCTTATGATGTATTTTTCATGCTAGGTGTTTGATAAAATTTCTAAGAGAGTTACAACATAGGAATCCTTCTAATTATTAACTGATTTTCGCTATCTTCCTATAGATTGTTATTGGTAGAAATGACGGGGCATTGTAGTAACTTAAGGAAAGCTTAAACAAAGTATGTTGGCTAAACTACTCTCTTAGAATTGAATTCCATGATGTTCCCGTAAGTTTCAAGTATGGTTGTCCCAAGTTCCTTATTCTATGTTTTGAGTTATTCCCAATAAATTTGATTGTCCCGAATAAGCAAAGTGTCGAGAATTATATATTCAAAACATGTTCCGAATGTTCCTATCACATTATGTTATCCTTTGGAAATGCGTTCAAGAATGATATGTGCATTAAAATGCTATGTCTTTGAGTCGTGTTTCAAATGAAGGTTATTATGCCAAATTGTGTGAGAAAATCTCAATATGCATAAGAGTCTTAATTGTTCATATGTGCACCTAAAGTCTTGATAGGAAATGTATTGTTGTTGATAATATATAAAGATGCTTGAAAATGAAATAAGTGAATTGGGGATATAAAGTGTGGCCAACGTGCCAAGAATGAAAGTTATACTTGTGGCTAGTGGTGCTAATGGAATGAGATGATGTGAGAAAGATTATGATATGAGCTTTGATTCAATTGTTCCAAATTGACTTCGAAAATAGAATTTCCTAAGAGCTTATGTACTTAAATGATGCCCATATGTGGCTATTTTAACTAATGCTAAGCTTTGTAGGTATTTTCGATGTGTTTTGCGTTCTTACATATTCGTGAGTTGAAATTGTGTATTGCCCTTTTTTGGAAAAACGTATTTCAAGAATAAATGATGTGTTACTTGTTTATGATTTTAACTTTGCTTCTATTGACAATCATTTTACTCCATTTCTTGGAAAGAAATCCATTTTGTTTAAAGCCTTCATTACTAATGAACCTAATGTTGTGATTTCTGGAATATTCTATTTGTTGATATTTATGATGATGATCCATGAAAGAGAAAAAATAAAAGTGTGGAATATAAAATACGGCCATTGTCCCATGATTGAAAAACCATATGTATGGCCAAGAGAGCCAATGAAATAATGATGTTGAAAGTGACAATGAGGCTATATACAGTATGAAAGATTATGAGGTAAATGCATTTGTATTGTTATTTCCTTTGTAAGTAAATCAAAAATAATTTTGGGAGTATCGAGAGTTACTGAGGAAGGGTAGGTTGAAATAACCTAACCCCGAAACTACACGTGCCAGCGTAGGAGTGGATTGTAATTATTCCCCTTATTCGGGATGAGATTGATGTGATAAAATTATTCCCCTTAATTGGGTTAAGATGATTGATAGAAAAGGATGATGTCAATCCACAAGGCGTTGCGGTGAGATGGCCTAGCTAATCGGTTCGTGATCGGACACCATGCCTCACACATGGTGGTGATTGTCCTAAAAATTGTAATTGAAATTGTGATTGTGGTTGATGTCTCGGATGAGATGGCCTAGCCGATCGGGTCGTGATCGGACTCCGTGCTAAAAGTACGGTGGTATTGGTATTGTGAATGGGGGTATATCGATGCTAAAGATCTCCCAACCAAAATAATAATAATATTATCTTCACATTTTGGAAATTATTATGTTTTAAATTTGAAATTGGATATCATTGATTGTTGATTGTTGTTTCCATGGTTTTTCCTTTTATATTGGCATTCTATTTTGAAAGAGGACAATTAGCTTTACATACTAGTGCTATTCCATATGTACTAACATCCTTTTTGCCAGGGGGTGCTGCATCTTCAATGGATGCAGGTGATTCCATAACAGGCGGCATTGATCAGTGATAGCGATACACTCTCTTTAGCTGACTTGGGAAGCCCCACTTCATTTCGGGGTCATATATCTCTTACTTCTCATGTACTTTGTGTTTTGAGGTATAGCCGGGGCCTTATTGCCGACATTTCCATAATACTCTTCAGTTGTACTTAGAGTCTTAGTAGGCAGGTTGTGGGTGGTGTTTGATGTTGGGAATTGAATAAGAAATGTTGGTATTTGGCAAAAATGTTTTTCTTATTAAATCTATAAAGGCGTACTATTTTGGAAAAATTGAGTGATGTTGTTAATGGGAACTAAAAGGAAGTGGTTAATGAAATCTTTTCAGTGTTTTATTACTGGAGTACGTCTCCTCTTCATTTAGGTATGAATTTGGGTAGAATGAAATCTAATAGGCTTGCTCAGCTGGATTTACTCGGTTGAGCGTCGGTCGCGCTCCCCGAGTTTGGGAGGTGACACCATTTCCTATTTTGATGCTTCACACATGTGTGTTTGTGGTTTATGACTTACGGGGTTGTCTAGTTCCGTTACGGGAAGATTTCTTGTTGATTTGGACCCTTTGGTTCTTGGTTTGGAAGCCTAAGTTAGCGATGTTGACCAAACTTTGACTTTTGAAAAAATGACCCAGGAACAGTGTTTTGATGACTCTAATAGCTTCGTATTGTGATTTTGAACTTGGGCTAATGCTCGGAATCTAATTCTATGGTCCGTATGTTGATTTCTATTATTTTATCGAAACTTTGCAATTTGATACTTAGAAGTTTGTCCGTAGGTTGACTTTTGGCTATCGGGTTTGGAATTTGATTTTGAGAGTTGAAATAGGTCTATTATGCTATTTAGAACTTGTCTCCAAAATTTGGTATTATTTGGAGTTAATTTGGTAGATTTCGGACGCTTGTTGTAATTTTAACAGTTTTTGAACTTTTCTTTGAAATTCATGCATTTTGATGTTCGATTTGTAGTTCTAGAAGTTATTTTTATATTTTGATTGCACGAGCGAGTTCGCATGATATTTTTAGACTTGTGTGGATGTTTGGTTTAGAGCCTCTAGGGCTCAGATGAGTTTCATATGTGTCATAGAATGGGTTGTGTCATAGAATGGGTTGGACTGAAAATTGGACTGCTGGTGTACTGATGCCTCAGGTGCCCCAATTGCAAACTCCAACATCGCAATTGCGATCCTAGCGGGGGGATTCAAGTGTCGAAATTGGGATACCTGTATCGCAATTGTGAAGAATGTCAGGATTTGGGTAGGCTCGCATTTGCGACAAAAGTGTCGCATTTGCGATGAGGCCACGCTTTGCAATTGCAAACCCAATGTCGCATTTGTGACTTCCTCTTAGGTTGTCAGTGGCCGCATTTGCGAGAATTCCTTTGCAATTGCGAGGGTTCGCAAATGCAAACCTAGTGTCGCAATGGCAACATCTGAAAACATTGGGTAAGTGATTCTAATCAATTTCCAACTATATTTCATGAATTTATCTTAGATTAAACATCAAATTTATGAGAATCAAAGAGGAAAATTGGGAAATTTTGTCAAGTTTTTGAAAAATGGAGAATTTAGTTTTGAGAGTCGATTTGGACATGGTTTTGAAAATAAAATGCATATATGGACTCATGGGGTTATGGGTAGTCAGAATCAACCCTTGGACACAAGTTTTGACAGGGCAGGCCCAGGGTTGACTTTTGTTGACTTTTTAGGAATTTTGTAAAGATCAAAGCTTTATCATTGGTGATTGATTTCCCTTGCATTGTTTGATTATAATAAGTCTTTTGTTTTTATTAGATTTGAGCCATGTGGAGGCAAATTTTAGGGGAAAAGCTATATTAGAGGGTTGATTTGGCTTTGTTGCGGTAAGTATCTTACCTAACTTTGTGTGAGGGAACTACCCCTTAGGATTTAGGTTGATTGTGCTGTTTGTGTTACATGGAAGACGTGTACATGAGGTGATGAGTGTGTACATGGCTATATATGGTATTTGACCAATTTAGGTTATTTAGACTCTTTCCATGCCTTAATTGAATTGTCATAACATGTTAGATCTTTCATTGTTAATCTACTCTTACATATGTTATTCTACTCTTACATGCTTTATTAGACGTTGTTAGCATTTGTTCTACCTCTTACTTGTTATATTTGCTTTCGTATGTCTTAGTTGAAGTTGTTACTTTCCTTATTGTTATGTTAGCTCTTTATTGTTGAATTACTCTAACTTGAAGTTGATATTTCGTGGAATATCTTCTTGTTGAGTTATTGGTGTTGAAGTTGTAAAAGCCGTTATCACTTTGAGGTGAAGTTGTTAATCGTTGAGGTATATTTCCTTGTTGAGTATTCCTCATTCATCTTGTTATTATTGAGATTATTGAAAACATTGCGATTGAGCCATGGGCTATTCGTTGTGGAAACAGTGGTATTGTTGACGTTTTTGCAAGTTGTGGCATATGGGCACTTGTGATGCGAATTGTGATTGTGTTGTGATATTGATACGCATGCAGTTGTATAAGGCTAGGGGTTGATATGCGATCAGGTTGGCTTGATACACGTGTTGCTAGTAGGGGAACTACTTGAATCCACGCGGTGAGATAAGGTAGACTAAAATGCTTGTAGCTATTTTGGGAAATGATTTTTAAAATTAAATGTAAGGCTCTCGCAGTGAAATAAGGAAAGATTATGATTGAAATTGTGAAATGTGAATACAAGGCGGTACCTCGGTTGTGATTCTTGTTGTACTTTCCATGTTAAAAAGGCTTGTTGGTTGAACAGTTCTTGTTATTTCTTCATTGTTTTACTTGTAATTATCCGTATTTGTCTTCCTATTGTTTCATCACGTGTTTACTCCTAGTTGTTTTTACTGCTTAACTTTCCGTTGTTAGACTACATGATTGAACTATTTACTTGTCATTTACTTCTTCGTTTCCCTTATTTAGATTATGCTATACTCTGTTCAGCTTCTTTTCTCCTAATTGGTGTCTTGACCTGGCCTCGTTACTGCTCTACCGAGGTTAGACTTGATACTTACTGGGTACCATTATGGTGTACCAATACTGTGCTTCTACACATTTTTGTGCAAATCCAGGTACATCTGCTCGTGCCGGGAGCTAGTGATCTCTCAGCTATTTCACGAGAATTCAAGGTATACCTCCCCAATGCTCGTAAGCCTCGGAGTCATCTTCCGCATTTCTCTTATTACTGTTATTCCTCTATTCGGACAGTGATGCGTATTGAGATATTAGTACTTTTCTATAGAGCTTATGACTCAGTCTCACTGGGTTTTGGGAGTTGTCTAATTGTGGTCCATTACTAAGATTCTTATGAGACTTATTAGTTTATATCTTGTTTTTAGTCGTTACCTTGTTTCTTATTATCTCGTTTGATAGGCTTACCTAGTCTTAGAGATTATGTGCCATCACGACATCCTAAGATGGGAAGTTGGGGTCATGACAAGTTGGTATCAGAGCTCTAGGTTCATAGGTTTTACGAGTCATAAGCAAATTTCGTAGAGTCTTCCGGATTGGTACTAAGACATCTGTACTTATCTTTGAGAGGCAACATAACTGTTAGGAAGTTCCACTTCTTTGATTCCTTATCGTGCGAATTGGTTGACTTTGAAATCTAAATCTTTTTCTTCTATTCTCTCACAGATGATGAGAATACGCACTGCTGGATCCGAAGATTTGACACCCGTGCCCCTACTAGGTACGCGAGAGGCCAGGGCCGGGGCAAAGGCCGAAGAGAGGCACGTGGTGCAGCTAGAGCACCTGCCCGATTAGCGATTGAGGAGCCACCAGTAGCTCCGATTGGGGGATAGGCACACGAGGTTCATGTGCTCACCCCTTCACTTTAGGAGACCTTATTGAAATTTATAAGAATGTTCGGTGCTCTAGCTCAAGCATGATCGATCCCCATCGCACCAGCTGCATCCCAGGCTTGGAGAGGAGCCCAGAATCCCGTAGCTAGTACTCTAGAGCAGCGGGTCTAGGTTGATCAGGACCTAAGAGTTATGCCAGTAGCCTGTTGTTCAGGTTTAGCTCGAGATTAGGGTAGTGGCATCTGAGGAGGAGTAGCTGAGACTTGAGAGGTTCAAGAAGTATCATCCTCCAACTTACAAATGCCTAGCTACCGAGGATGCACATGGTTTTCAAGAGAAATGTCACTGTATTCTCCACACCATGGGTATTGTGGAGACAAACATAGTTGCTTTTACCATATTTCAGTTGTTAGGAGTAGCGTATCATTGGTGGCATGCTTATGAGGAGGGTAGCCTAGTCGAGGGAGCTTCACTCACGTAGATTGAATTTTTAGAGATGTTCTTGAGAGAGTTTATTCCCTAGATCATTTGAGATGCATGGTGCACAGAGTTTGAGTAGCTCCGCCAGGGTACTATGACAGTGTTCGAGTATGCCATTTGATTCAATGAATCGTCTAGACATACACATGCCTTGGTTTTTATAGTCAGAGAGAGAGAGAGAGTTTGCAGATTTATCAAGGGGCTCAACTATGGTATCAGATTCAGGATGTCTCAAGAGTTGGAGACAGATACTCCGTATCAGCAGGTGGTGGAGATCATGCGGAGGTTGGAGGGTATGCGGGGCCGTGAGAGACAGGATAGGGAGGCTAAGAGGCCTAGAGATTCTGTAGGATATAGTGGTGTGTCTGTGCCTTAGCTACAACTCATCATGGCAGGGGATATGTGAGCTGTTCAGTACATTAAGAACTTCTAGATTTTAGTGGTGCTCCGGCTATTTCGAGGTCTCAGCTTGCCCATTTTGCTCAGCCACTATCCAGTGCACCTCCTACATGGGGTGCCTTCAGCAGTTAATCTAGCCGACTAGGCCGAGTCAGCTTCAGCAATGTCACAACCCCAAACTGGACCCGGTCGTGATGGCGCCTCTCATTTAGACAAGGCCAGCCGACACAATTCCCAAATCAACCATTTTCCATTTAAAAGAACAATGCGAAATAATTACACAAGCCTGACATCGGGGTGTCACTAGTCATGAGCAAGGTCCGAATACAACAAAATAGTCAAGTGTACTAATTACAGAAATGGAAATGAGATGAAGAAACAGTGCTGCGAATGTCGTGCAACCACCTTGCTAAGTCTGATGACTCCGCGTCTGAGCAATCAATATCCGCTACCGGGTCCTGAAATACCTGAATATGCACACGAGGTGCAGGGAGTAATGTGAGTACTCCAACCCAGTAAGTAATAAGAGTAAATAAAGACTGAGCAGTAGGAAACAATGAATCCACATTCATGATAACTCAATAAGCACATAGGCTGCTAATTCAGAATATGAGTCGATCGTCTTATTAAAATCCAGCCTTTTGGTAAAAATCATTTGAAAATGCTTTCCGATAGTTTCAATAGGGGTTCAATACCATTTATAATAAAAGAGATGAAAAACCATAATCGGCCCCTCGGGAAAAACATAGTTTGTAAACAACCCCTCGACAAAATAGGAATCATAAACACCTAATAACATGAAAATCTCAGTGGAAATAACCAAGCCAAATCAGTGATTAAATTCTGAACATCTCATAAACCCCATCTTAAATGAAAGTTGTTTCAAAACATTTGTTCAACACTTTCGATAGAGGCTCAATATAAAGATGAGTGAAAACAGTCAATAAATCAACATATTCGATAGAAACTCATTTTAAAGAGGAGTGAAAATCAATAAGTTCATAAACAGGCCTCTCAGGCAAAGCATCACTCATGTGCATGTATATATCTATCGCCCCTCGGGCAAGCCTCTCAGTCACTCGTGAGTCATCTCTTACCAATCAGCGCTCACACTCAACACTCACACTCAACACTCACACTCAATAGGTACCATATAGTAACCGCTGCGGTGCGCAACCCGATCCATATATCTCGTCGACGGCGCTCACTAGGGGTATGTAGACTCTGGAAGGGCTTCTACAGCCCAAGCGCTATATCGCTGCGGCGTGCAGCCCGATCCAACATATCGCTGCAGCGTGCAGCCCGATCCATATAAATATCGCTGCGACGTGCAGCCCGATCCATATACATATATATATATATATATTGCTGCGGCGTGTAGCCCGATCCATAGATATATAATCCTCACAACTAGGCCCTCGGCCTCTCTCAGTCATTAACCTCACCATCAGACTCTCAGTCTATCTCAGTCATCAATCTCATAATTAGACCCTAGGTCTATCTCAGTCATCATCTCACGATCACTCGGACCATCAGTAAAACAGGGAACTCATCCCAATACAGTTTCCACATTTTTTAAGAATATAGTGATAAAGCCAGATTTGAGTAGTAAACAGGTAAAACATGACTGAGGATATGCTTTCAAACAAATAGAGCGAGGAAAGATAGTAAAAATACCCCTAAGGGTCTCAACAAGTCGGTACAAGGCCCCAAACATGGCATACAACCCAAAGTATAATAACATCAAACAGTTAACTATCAAATACGCATAAAAATAGTCGTTCGGGATGGACTAGGTCACAATCCCCAGTGGTGCTCTACCCCACGCTCGTCATCTAGCGTGTAAGTCACCTCAAAGTAACACAACGATGTGTAATCCGGGGTTTCAAATCCTCAGGACAGTATTTACAATCACTACTTACCTCGAACCGGCTAAATCTCTAGTTCGCGACGCCCTTGCCCCTCAAATCGGCCTCCACGCGCGTCGATTCTATCCAGAATTAGAACGAATACGTCACAATATGCCAAAGGAACAAATCCCAAGCAAAAACAAATCAAAAATGCCAAAAATCCCGAAATTAGCAAAACCCGAGCCCTGGGCCCACTTTTGAAACTCAAAAATTTTCTCATCAATAGATTCCTTATCTCCCCACGAGTTCATACATACCAAAAGTTCTCAAATCTGACCCAAATGGTCCTTCAAATCCCAAATCAGAAGTCCAATTTCTCAAGCCCTAGTTCTTCAATTGTAGGCTTAGTTTTCATGATTTTCTAGGTGGAATTCACATAATAATCGAGTATTGAGTTCAAAAATCTTACCTTTAGGTGATTCCCCCTTGAATCCCTCTTCAATTCCCTTCAAAAATCTCTCAAAATGATCAACAATGGGGGAAATGAGCCCCAAATTCGCGGATGAAATGACTTAAAACATTCTGCCCAGCTCTGCCCGTTCCTTCATCGCGATCGCGGCCCAAGCCTCGCGATCGCGAAGAGAAAAATTCCAAGACCTCAAAAACACTCTATGCGAAGGCAACCCTCACACTGCGAATGCGATGCTTCCCTTTTCCAAACTATACGAACGCGAGACCTTAGCTGCGAACGCGAAGAGCAATTACCCCTGAACCACAAATCCTTATACGCGAACGCGGGAAGCTTCATGCGAACGCGAAGAACCATCTCATAGCCTTACACGAACATGATGCCTCAAACGCGAACACGAAGGTTAAATTACTGCCTTCCAAATTCCTCCTACGCGATCGCGACACAACCTACGCGATCGCGAAGGCCAAAATCTCTGCAACACCTGAACATCAAATCTGCAACTTCTCAAAGCCAAAAATGGTCCGATTGACCATCCAAAACTCACCCGAGGCCCCCGGGACCTCAACCAAAAGCACCGACACATCCTAAAACCTCATTCAAACTTGCTCCAACCACCAAAACACCTCAAACAACACTAAATCCATCAATTCACATCGAATTCAAGCCTAAGTTTTCTAAAAACTTCCGAAATACGCTTTCGATCAAAAACCCAACCAAACCACGCCCGAATGACCTGCAATTTTGCACACACATCACAAATGACATAACGAAGCTACAACAACTCTTGAAATTCCATTCTGACCCTCGGATCAAAATCTCACCTATCAACCGGAAATCGCCAAAATACTAACTTCGCCAATTCAAGCCTAATTCTACACCGGACCTCCAAAACCAATTCCGATCACACTCCTAAGTCATAAATCACCTAACGGAGCTAACCAAACCATAAAAATTCTGATCCGAGATCATATACAAGCAAGTCAAATATTGGTCAAACTTTTTGAATTTCAAGCTTCAATATGAGAACTGTTCTTCCAAATTCATTCCGATTACCCTGAAAACCAAAACCAAAGATTAATATAAGTCATAATACATCATACGGGGCAAGTCATTCCCAAGAACTGGCGAGCAAAATGTAAAAGCTCAAAACGACCGGTCGGGTCATTACATCCTCCCCCACTTAAACACACGTTCGTCCTCGAACGTACCCGGAGTTGTTCCAAAAGCCAACCAATCACTGACTAACCTTACCATACACATACCGGGGGTGATCCCACGTCACCCTACCTCACATAGGTTCGATAACACAATATAACTAAAATTTCACAACCCATCCTAGTCCATAAACCATAGAACCACATTTCTACTTCTAAAATCCTCAATACGATCAGAATCTCACATTTATACTATTAATAGTCCAAACAAGTTGTAACAAACCATATCTGCTATCTCATGCACAATCACATGATATACCACATAACGCAAGCACTCGCAGCGATAACTTCTAATCACAGCAGCTGCACATAACAACCGAATGTCGATAGAAAACCTCTTAACAACTAAAGTCTCATTCCAACACTTCCATATACTGCCAATGATAAATGAAACATGCAATAAACCATAACCATTTATCATATCAACCATCCATAAGACTACTTCTCCTTTGGCAAGGACCATAACAAATTTCTGAATCGAACCTCGATATTTATCCATCAAACATGCTGAAATCGAATCTGTTTGTATTCATTAAAGACCCCAACGATCTCATCTAATCTAACACAATTACTCTGGTGACATGACACATTAAAACAGGCTAAAGCCATAACTTGCATAATACACGCATCAATAAGTAACGGTCCGAACATAAATCATGAAAATGACTTTAACGAAAGGGCTGCCCCTTAAGCTCACCAATACCATCACAACACAAGGCTGAGAACCCGTCTCTCATCATAGAAATAGAACACACGAATCTAACCTGCAAGGTCATAACTTCACATAGCTTCGCTACAATGCGCGATCCTATCCAAACACTGCTGCACACGAAACTCCCCGAGTCACTATGCTCGAAATCGACAACCACACACCATTTGATGTATGGAGACAAAGCAAATCATTACACCCACGGTGAAACAAATAACATACACCACGCAAGACCGAAAGGACATGACCGATATGCCATTCATCGAGCAACACCCAATCACTCTTCCTGCTTGACTTCCACTATGAAACTCCGACAGAACCACACCATAGGTGCCTATAATCAATAGATCATAACGTCTCACAACACAGAAAGGTAACTCATAGATCTCCCCAGATTACCAATAAGCTCAATAACAACTGAATCAACACATCCTTCGCTTACAGCAACTCAAAGTCAACAAGGCTGTCTCGATGCCGGACACATATCCATATAGGTCTACCAATGGACCACACATCAACTCTAGTTACCTACAACAGATAAATAACCCTTCGAAGGTTCACAATTACTGAATCATAGCACATACTAACATCTGACTAACTTACCCACATTTTGCCATCCACAACCACGAGCTAACCTACGTATGAGAACTTCCAGTCTCCAAGTCCATATAACACACGAAGTACCATATCTGATCCTAATTCCGCCACTCGCATATATAACTCACCTCTAGTACTCAATCATTCCATGAGAGATACTCTAAGATTCCTCTGTGCTGCCAAGCAAACTCGAATATCATCAGCCGATCTGACAAGAAGTGCTGCAATACTACCGAAGTACCATCTACTTAATCACATTACCTCTCTCTGAATCATATACCCTCATCCAATCACCTCAATTAGCATTACCATTTCCTTAATCATCTAAAGAGTATTTCTCAAATCATCTGAAGCTCATTTCTTCAATTTATCTGAACTGCTCGTGCTGCCTAAGAATTTATGACCTTCCTTTCAAATCTGAACCGTGACCTTACACATGACAATTTCACTCCTACACAACATACCGCATAAACCGTACCATTCTAGGATAACCGCAAGAACCTTGTATCTCTTCCGAGCCATAAACAACTATGTACTCAACCAATCAAGAACTTTCCATTGTTCCCATCTAGAAGAAAATCACTATACATACCATGCTCCTCATGCCCATAGAAAATATACATTTCCAACCGAGGTCGAAACCATCAAGAACTCTCCGAGTTCCCCTTACACAAATCAGACCTGCCAGGACTGAATCCTTTGAACTCAACCGAGCTACATAGATCACTAAAACCCAAGAGAATTGCCAAAAAACACCTGTAGAAACTCATTACCTCGCAAGCATCCAAAGAGCTAATCATATCCTTACCATACCAACTCGGCCTACTACCAAGCTATCCCATCTATCCGAATTTCCTTCTAATTTACCTTCAACTTGGTACTCATTCTTGCTATAACATCGCAATTCCTCAACCCAGACTTACCACACGGGACCCAAGCATAAAGCCACACCGTCTAAGGCTTATAAGCCGCTGAATACTTTCTCAGATATTCCCACGAGCACCACGATCAAAGTACTTTGCTCTGAAGAGACTTCCTGCGAATCTAAATATGTTACCTTTACCTTCCTGGTACTGATACATAGAATTTCATAATTTATAAAGAAAATACCACAAGTCTCGACATCTTCCAATGAAAACTCAGTTTCTAATCACAGATACAACTTTAAAATACCCAATTGTTATATGTAAAATCTTGAACACATTAGAACCATTCTCGAGAGTCATTCACTCTATTCAAACTGCAATTAGCCTGATCAAATGAATAGAACCACCCGTGCCTCAATAGCACTCCGACACCACAGGGTGTAACCTCATACTAGAACAACCAAGCCACTTCCTGCTCTATGCACTGAGCATCCATTACCACAACAGGTCAAGACACTTTGAGATTCCCATACACCTATGAAGCATGACATAACCTCTCTCAAACGTTTTCCTTTACTCGAGACATCCTCGGTCTCAGTCCTTGTAAGCCATAACTGATTCACTAGTGCGCCTCAAACTGGAAACAACATAGCACATAACCGTGCAATCAACAATAGACTCCCCCACTTGGCTCGAAACCATAGATCAAAACACACTCAATATCTCGTAACACATATACTCTATTGATGCCATAATACCATAGTGAGATTAAACTCAAATCCTTTGTAAGCTTGCGAAAACACAGATCATCTAGTACTTTAACTCTTCTGTAAATCTCGCATTCACTCTCACAACAGTTAGGCCCCCTCTCTTAAGCGACCCATTTAAATTACAACATATATCTTTCACTTGCAGATGAGATCTACTAACAGACAGCATAAGGATCACACAACTTCCGAACACTTCGTAGGAGATAACCCACCTGATTTGCCTCAAACTAACATTCCGACATACCTTCCACCGTCGTAAACTTTACGCAGTCACTTAGTCTTCCTGAGTTTGAACCCATACCGCAACATGAAATTTACTTCACTCCCAACTAGGAAACATGAAAAGAGTCTTTACACACCCACAACTCGGGGATATACCTCGAACCAAGGTGGAATTCAAACACCTAATAGTTCTTCTATCCTCCAACGGACCTTTCTCGTCGCTTCTAAATCATATGGATATGTCTCGCAATACTAACATACTCATCACATATCCATCCAGCCGTTGCTCCCTCTAATAGGGACAATACCGAACATATAAGTTAAAAACACTTTCTCACACAATTAGCACCTCGGTGCTCAAGCCATAGGCAAAGATCTGGCCTCAAGTCCTCCAGACTGGCCCAACATCAACTCACAGAGATCACATTTCGCCCCCCGATCGGGGGCTCACAAGCCATCGATGCAAATCTGATACTGAGCACTCATACGCACATACGAACGCGTGGAAGGAATTCAAAGAGTATTATTTCAAGATGAATCAATAACGCACGATAAGAATACAAGAACGTGAAGTTTTCCTAAAGGTTCTGCAGCCTCTCGAGGATAAATACAGGCGTCTCCATACCGATCCGCGCGAGTCTACTAAACCTGCTCATGACTCATGAGACCTATGTAACCTAGGCTCTGATACCAACTTGTCATGACCCCAAACCGGACCCGGTCGTGATGGCGCCTCTCATGAAGACAAGGCCAGCCGACATAATTCCCAAATCAACCATTTTCCATTTAAAAAGTGGTTTTTATACCATTTATAAACCATTAATCTCATAATGAACATTTAAAAGAACAATGCAGAATAATTACACAAGCCCGACATCGGGGTGTCACTAGTTATGAGCATCTACCAAGGTCCGAATACAATAAAACAGTCAAGTGTACTAAGTACAGAAATGGAAATGAGATGAAGAAACAGTGCTGCGAACGTCGTGCAACCACCTTGCTAACTCTGATGACTCCGTGTCTGAGCAATCAATATCCGCTACCGGGTCCTGAAATACCTGAATCTACACACGAGGTGCAGAGAGTAATGTGAGTACTCCAACCTAGTAAGTAATAAGAGTAAATAAAGACTGAGCAGTAGGAAACAATGAATCCACATTCATGATAACTCAATAAGCACACAGGCTGCTAATTCAGAATATGAGTCGATCGTCTTATTAAAATCCAGCCTTTTGGTAAAAATCATTTGAAAATGCTTTCCGATAGTTTCAGTAGGGGTTCAATACCATTTATAATAAAAGAGATGAAAAACTATAATCGGCCCCTCGAGCAAAACATAGTTTGTAAATAGCCCCTCGGCAAAACAGGAATCATAAACACCTCATAACATGAAAATCTCAGTGGAAATAACCAAGCCAAATCAGTGATTAAATTCTGAACATCTCATAAACCCCAGCTTAAATGAAAGTTGTTTCAAAACATTTGTTCAACACTTTCGATAGAGGCTCAATATAAAGATGAGTGAAAACAGTCAATAAATCAACATATTCGATAGAAACTCATTTTAAAAAGGAGTGAAAATCAATAAGTTCATAAACAGGCCTCTCAGGCAAAGCACCACTCATGTGCATGTATATATCTATCGCCCATCGGGCAAGCCTCTCAGTCACTCACGACTCATCTCTTACCAATCAGCGCTCACACTCAACACTCACACTCAATAGGTACCATATAGTAACCGCTGCGGCGCACAACCTGATCCATATATCTCGTCGACGACGCTCACTAGGGGTGCACAGACTCCGGAGGGGCTCCTATAGCCCAAGCGCTATATCGCTGTGGCGTGCAGCCCGATCCAACATATCGCTGCAGCATGTAGCCCGATCCATATAAGTATCGCTTCAGCATGCAGCCCGATCCATACATACATACATATATATATATATATATATATATATATATATTGCTGCGAGGTGCAACCCAATCCATAGATATATAATCCTCACAACTAGGCCCTCAGACTCTCTCAGTCATTAACCTCACCATCAGACTCTCAGTCTATCTCAGTCATCAATCTCACAATCAGACCCTCGGCCTATCTCAGTCATCATCTCACGATCATTCGGACCATCAGTAAAATAGGGAACTCAACCCAAAACAGTTTCCACATTTTTTAAGAATATAGTGATAAAGCCAGATTCGAGCAGTAAACAGGTAAAACATTACTGAGGATATGCTTTCAAATAAATAGAGTGAGGAAAGATAGTAAAATACCCCTAAGGGTCTCAACAAGTCGGCACAAGGCCCCAAACATGGCATACATCCCAAAGTATAATAACATCAAACAGTTAACTATCAAATACACATTAAAATAGTCATTCGGGATGGACTAGGTCACAATCCCCAGCAGTGATCTACCCCACACTCGTCATCTAGCGTGTAAGTCACCTCAAAGTAACACAACGATGTGTAATCCGGGGTTTCAAACCCTCAGGACAGTATTTACAATCATTACTTACCTTGAACCGGCTAAATCTCTAGCTCGCGATGCCCTTTCCCCTCAAATCGGCCTCCAGGCGCATCGAATCTATCCAAAATCAGAACGAATACGTCATAATATGCCAAGGGACAAAGCCCAAGCGAAAAAAATAAAAAAATGCCAAAAATCCCGAAATTAGCAAAAACCCGAGCCCTGGGCCCACTTTTTGAAACTCAGAAATTTTCACATCAATAGATTCCTTATCTCCCCACGAGTTCATACATACCAAAAGTTCTCATATCCGACCCCAAATGGTCCTTCAAATCCCAAATCAGAAGTCCAATTTCTCAACCCCTAGTTCTTCAATTTTAGGCTTAGTTTTCATGATTTTCTAGGTGGAATTCACATAATAATCGAGTATTGAGTTCAAAAATCTTACCTCCAGGTGATTCCCCCTTGAATCCCTCTTCAATTCCCTTAAAACATCTCTCAAAATGATCAACAATGGGGGAAATGAGCCCCAAATTCGCGGATGAAATGACTTAAAACATTCTGCCCAGCTCTGCCCGTTCCTTCATCGTGATCGCGGCCCAATCCTCACGATCGCGAAGAGCAAAATTCCAAGACCTCAAAAACACTCTATGCGAATGCGACCCTCGCATTGCGAATGCGATGCTTCCCTTTTCCAAACTATGCGAATGCGAGACCTCAGCTGCGAACGCGAAGAGCAATGACCCCTGAACCACAAATCCTTATACGCGAATGCGGGAAGCTTCATGCGAACACGAAGAACCATCTCATAGCCTTACACGAATGCGATGACTCAAACACGAATGCGAAGGCTTAAATTCCTGCCTTCCAAATTCCTCCTATGCAATCGCGACACAACCTACACGATCGCGGATGCCCAAATCTCTGCAACACCTGAACAACAAATCTGCAACTTCTCAAAGCCAAAAATGGTCCAATTGACCATCCGAAACTCACCCGAGGCTCCCGGGTCCTCAACCAAAAGCACCGACACATCTTAAAACCTCATTCAAACTTGCTCCAACCATAAAATCACTTCAAACAACACCAAATCCATCAATTCACATCGAATTCAAGCCTAAGTTTTCTTAAAACTTCCGAAATACGCTTTCGATCAAAAACCCAACCAAACCACGCCCGAATGACCTGAAATTTTGCACACACATCACAAATGACATAACAATGCTACAGAAACTCTCGGAATTCCATTATGACCTTCGGATCAAAATCTCACATATCAACCGAAAATCGCCAAAATACTAACTTCGCCAATTCAAGCCTAATTCTACACCGGACCTCCAAAACCAATTCCGATCACACTCTTAAGTCATAAATCACCTAACGGATCTAACCAAACCATAAAAATTCTGATCCAAGATCATATACAAGCAAGTCAAATATTGGTCAAACATTTCGAATTTCAAGCTTCAAACTGGGAACTGTTCTTCCAAATTTATTTCGATTACCCTGAAAGCCAAAACCAGCGATTAATATAAGTTATAATACATCACAACGGGCAAGTCATGTCCAATAACTGGAGAGCAAAGTGCAAAAGCTCAAAACGACCGGTCGGGTTGTTACAAGCAACCACACCCACTAAGAGCTTGTTTTGAGTGTGGCAACATGAGACATATGGTGAGGCCCCAAACTTAGAAGGGGTGCACCTCCATAGACTACTCAGGCTCCTCGAATTCTACCTATTCCATAGACTTCACAAGCCATGGTTGCTGCTCCAGTTGCTGCTCTACCTACACAACCAGCTAGGGGTGGGGGTAAGGTTGGTAGAGGTCACCCTAGAGGAGGAGTCCAAGCAAGATTCTATGCTTTTTCAGGTAGGACAGAGGAGGTTGCATCAGATACTGTCATCATAGGTGTGGTTCTAGTTTGTTATAGGATGCCTTAATTTTTTTGATTCGGGATCCACTTATTCATATCTGTCATCTTACTTTGATTAGTATTCTGATATATCTCATGATTCTTTGAGTTCACCTGTATATGTGTCCACACCTGTGGGAGATTCTATTATTGTAGACCGTGTGTATTGATCGTGTTTAGTTATTATTGGTGGTTTTGAGACCAGAGTTGATCTATTATTACTTAATATGGTAGACTTTGACGTGATCTTTGGCATGGATTGGATGTTGCCCTATCACGCTATTCTAGATTGTCACACCAAAACTATGACACTAGCTGTGCCATGTTTGCCGCGATTGGAGTGGAGGGGTACATTGGATTATATTCCTAGTAGGGTTGTGTTGTTACTTAAGGCACAACAGATGGTTGAGAAGGACTGTGAGGCATATCTAGATTTTCCGAGGGATGTTAGTGCTTATACTCCTACTGTTGAGTTAGTTCCGGTAATAAGATATTTCCCTGATGTGTTTCCAATAAACCTACCGGGCATGCCACCTGATAAGGATATCAATTTTGGTATTGACTTCGTGCCGAGCACTTAGCCTATTTATATTCCACCATATTGTATGGCACCATCGAAGTTGAAGAGTGAAAGGACAACAGCAAGAGTTGCTTGGTAAGGGTTTCATCTGGCCTAGTGTGTCACCTTGGGGTGCTCCGATTCTCTTTGTAAAGAAGAATAATGGCTCGATGCAGATGTGTATTGATTATATGCAGTTAAACAAGGTTACAATGAAGAACATGTATCCATTACCGCACACTGATGACTTATTTGACCAACTTTAGGGTGCTAGAGTATTCTCGAAGATTCATTTGAGGTCAAGGTATCATCAACTGAAGATTCGGGATCCATATATCCCTAATACTGCCTTCAAGACTCGGTATGGTCACTACGAGTTCCTCGTGATGTCATTTGGGCTAACTAACACCCTAGAAACATTCATAACCTGATGAACAGTGTATTCCAGCCATATCTTGACTCATTGGTTATTGTGTTTATTGACGACATCTTAGTATATTCTCGCAGCCAGGAGGACCATGAGAAATATTTGAGGATCGTGCTCCAGACCTTGAAGGAGAAGGAGTTATATGCGAAATTCTCTAAGTATGAATTTGGCTTGATTCGGTGGCATTTTTTGGTCATGTAGTGTCTAGTGAGGGGATCAAGGTAGATCAAAGAAGGTTGAGGTAGTTCAGTGTTGTCCCAGACTATCTTCAACTACTGATATTTAGAGTTTCCTTGGTTTGGCCGGATATTATCGCTGTTTTGTAGAGGGTTTCTCATCCATTGTTGTACCTTTGACTAGATTGACCCAGAAGGGTGCTCTTTTCAGATGGTCCGAGAAGTGTGAGGCGAGATTTCAAAAGCTCAAGACTGCTTTGACTACAACCCTAGTGTTGATTTTGCTTATGGGTTTGGGGTCTTACACTATGTATTGTGATGCATTGCGTATTGGGCTTGACATAATGTTGATGCAAGACGGTAGGGTGATTGCCTATGCATATAGGAAGCTGAAGTTTCATGAGAAGATATATCCAGTCCATGACTTGGAATTGGCAACTATTTGGAGGCATTATCTATACAGAGACCCATTTGAGGTATATACTAACCATCGGAGTCTCTAGCATCTATTCAGGCAAAAAGATCTTAATTTGCGGCAGCAAAGATGGTTAGAGTTGCTGAAAGACTATGGTGTCACTATTCTGTATCACCCCGGGAAGGCAAATGTGGTGGCTGATGCCTTGAGTAGAAAGGTAGAGAGTTTGGACAATTTGGCATACCTACTGGTAGTAGAGAGACCCTAGCCATGGATGTTAAGATCTTGGCTAATCAATTCATTAGATTTGATGTTTCATAGCCTAGCAGGGTCCTTGCTTGTGTGGTTTCTCGATCTTCTTTATATGAGTGCATCAGAGAACGTCAGTACGACAACCCCCATTTGCTTATCCTTAAGGATATGGTACAACACGACAATGCCAAGGAGGTTTATATTGGAGATGACCGGGTGCTACGGATGCAGGGTGTCACGACCCAAACTGATGGGCCGCGACGGGCACCCGGTACCTTACTCAACCGAGTACCAACATAACATATCTTTTCATGTCATACTATCATAGATAACTGAGTCGGAAGGCTGTTGTGAGATAAGTAGAATACAACATGTGATACCAACTTATACATAAGACATACAGGCCTATAAGGCTAAAATAACCACTCGAACACTAAACATAGGCCAACAAGGCAATACAATCTTTTACGTACATGACATCTATCTACAAGCCTCTAAGAATAAATAATTTTATAAAGTTCGGGATAGAGTCCCGCCATGCCAAACAATACACATCTAAATCATACTAACCAAACAAGTAACTCCGAAGCAAATGGAGCGCACCAACATCTTCCGCTGAGCTGATAGCCTACTTGGAGGGCTTTCAACCTATCTATCGAGACTTATGGGCATGAAACGCAACGTCCCTAGGCAAAAGGGATGCCAGTAAAAATAATGTACCGAGTATGTAAGGCAAATAAATAAGTACATAAAAAACATGGAAGGAATATAGAGTACATGACTCAACCTGTAAGTCTGGACAACTCTGTAAATCATGAAATACTTATAGTGTCATGCATATGCGTATGAATGTCATGTCGTGCATAAGTACATGTATTCATAACATCATCAAGCCTCTGAGGGCATCCCGTCATATCATCTCAGCCACTGTGGACAAAATCATCAACCTATACCAGCTGATCAGGTGAGGATGTGTATATAACGCTATAACCTTTCCCGTATCCCATACACATATATATAAGCGTATATAACGCCACCTGGTCATGAGTTAATGTGCATGTATAAATGCATGAACTGCATTGAAATGCGTTAATAAAATCTTCTCGGAATGCCATAAAAATCAATATACCTTTCGGATAAACTTTATCAAATAAGTATTTTTCTGAGAACCATGAACAAAAGATATAATAATAATTCACATGGGGAATCAAGAGTATATACACCCCTAGTATTTCTATGAATAGAATCATTTATGGAAGTTGTGCATTTTCTCGTTTCGTTCATGTTGTATAGATCATGCCAAAAGAAAGAAAGGATAGCCTTAACATACCTGGAGCAGGGAAAAATCCGTAAGATATTCTTGGAAAAGATTGTATCGTACTCCCTTAGAATAGCAAAATCTCACATTGCTATTGTACTAAGAAATCCCGTGGGATTTCAGTTGAAGAATGAAAATCTTCACTGGTGCAGTGAACTTAATTTGCTAAAGAACGATTTGAAGTTGGTGAACATTGGTGATCGTTGGATGCTAAGTTGGTGAACATTGGGTTATGTTTGAATTCTCTTAATTCTCATAAGATGCAAGCTTTTCATTTGGATTCTTACATTCCAAGACTTATATTGGCTTTTTATTTATTAAATGAATGCCAAATCTTATAGTCTTTAGTTGCCACATACTAAAATGCCTTAAAGCGTCATCATGGACTTTGAGGGGTGCTGCCACGTTACTTCTTCCATCCTTATCCAATGTTTCTCAGTTAATTTAATTAGGTAATATTCCACTACCCGATAATTAATTAATTATCCGCATAATTAAGAATTGTCTCATATTACTTAAAATTCTACTTATTTTTAATACACTTTATATATATCCCACTATCATGGTCACATGGTACTTTATATGGTACTAGTCCATAAATATCAGGTATTAATGCTCGACCCGTATTTTACCCCCACATGCCAAACTTGGACAAAAATTCATTTTCTTTGGCTCTCTTCCCCTTTCACCTTCACGAATTACTCATCACTTGTGAAATAGCATAATCCTCATGGTCTCCAAAGAATCTTTTACTTAGACTGATGTCAATTACCTTACGTCAAATTCAACGTACAATACTGTAGGGTGCGACATCGCCGTAATTTAGTACTGCAAAGCATAACATCATCGTAATGTAATATTGCAAGGCGTAACATCATCGTAAAATAATACTGCAAGACGTAACATTAATGTAATATTGTGGGGCATAACATCATTCCCCCTTTTGGAATATTCGTCCTCAAATGTTGACTGATGCTCTTATCATTTTCATAACTTATAGCTCTTGTGAATAACTTAATACTCTCCTTGACATTTAGGCAATTGTTCTGTGAATAAATCCAAAAGCCAGGGTATTCCCCCTTTTAGGCATTTTTTTCATGCCACGACTTATGGTTGGAATACTTCCAATCTCGTAACTGTTGCTACCTTCTTTTATGTAGCATGTACGATTCTAACCTTGTAAGTGCACCTATGCGACTCTTCTCTCCTTTTTCCTCCAGCATTTAGCCAATTTCTAGGCCTTAATTTGTGAACATATACAACACTTGACAAGATGTTCCTCTGGGCATCTATAGGTATACTGAAGTTCTTCACTCGGTACTTTGTTAAACTTACGAATATTGCGATACCTTATTCCATGGATCCGTTTATCCATCCGTATGACTTTATTATGTCACGATAGGTCATACTATACCATAACTCTTACTTCAATTTATCGTTACTGAGGTCTGCTATCATATTCCAGCTTACTCTTGCTGCTTATCCTATATGTATAAGTCTAAGTCTGTTAATGCTTCCTCATTACTATTCCTCTTAAGAGTGACGACCTAACCTCATTTCATACTTTGTAAATTTTATCCATCCATTGTTGATTCACCTCAATATTGATCTACGATCCACCGCTGATAACTGAAACCTCTTACATAATATCTTGCCACTAGGGCTTACGTTGCATCGAGAAATACTTGAAGTGATTTCCATAATCGTATTTCATAGTATCTCAATGTGATTCACCTTATGGGGGTATTCTAATCCCGTTCCGTCCGTAAAATCTTTTCTCCTCCTCCCCCTTTTTCCTTCAAAAAACGTCATCTTTTATCTATCACAATTACAAACTCATTTTATTACCAGGTCAACATTCCATTTCTTCTAAATTCTACTAGTCATAAACTCCTTTGAGCTCATTCAGGCTATATGGAGCTTTATATAGTTTAGAGAACCCATCAGCTCCCTTGTTTTCACGGGCTTAATCCCGAGGACTTATCCATTTTCATCATCTTCTCACTTGCCCCTTTCTTATCCTTACTCATATTTTTCTAAAACCTTGTCGTTCTATCATACTTTAGCTTGCGACCGATTTCCTTATGCTTTTCTGGAACATCAAGACATCATATCGTCTCTAACTCTTCTTTCACTCTCTAATTAGACCTTTTAGTACCTAGAAACCATAGGCTGGAAGGTATGCCACTGACGACACTGCTATCATTCCTGGATACTGAATCCCTATGCTTCTAGCCCTTTATCCGCAGTATGGACTATTCATAACCTTCTGTATTTGAGTATCTTGTACGTAGTTCACCTTTTCCTTACTTACGTTAAAATATTGCCTCACATTCTTCTATCTCTTTCATAACCTCCCTTCCACATAGGTATAATTTATTTCCACAACCTGAAGCTTTATTATAATACTTGCACCTTTGGTGCATACACAATCTGGTGGGAGCTTCATACTGACTTTTTATGAGGCTTGTACTCTTCAGTTGGCTTCATCATAGAGCCGTTATAGAATATGGCTATTGTACTATCTCTCTTATACCTCTGCTATTTACAAGTGATCCTGAGGTCTATAATTCTCTTGGTCCACTCCTGTTTTACTTAGTCGATGTAACTCTTTAGTTTCCTCTTGTTTCTGATCAGCCTTTATGTAGGCTTAAGCTATCTTTCTATCTGTGGCTCCTGGTATTAGTTATTACGTTAGCCTTTCATAGGCGCTAAGGGATATTCATGATAAAATCCTTTAACAATTCAATCCTTCGTCTATGACCTGGCTCAATTCTTTCTTTTAACGTATACCAGAATCTTCTACGGCTATATATGTTGCATGTATAAAACTCCAAACTCTTAAGTGCGTTCATAACATCACCAACTCAGGATCATTTATCGAATAATTCCTTTAATTCCTTCTTAGCTTTCTTTAATATAAGCTATTACTTTTCCTTGTCTTTCTGCCCCCTATTGTGGGCGTACTTATCTTATCTTAGTTCCTATGCATGCGAGAGTTTTCGTGCAACTCATATGATCTCAAATATTACTTTTAATTTTACTTCCCGTTCATTAGCCATGGCATGTGACACTTTCCTTTGGAGTGCTTACAATATTATTGGGACTGTTGTTACACGATCATTTCCTCTTTAGGTCGTTGTGCTTAGGTTGAAGACTTCTTCCTTATTTCTTCAGCTAGTCTTCGTTGTAGTACTTAGGGAGAACCCTTGACTCTTGTAAATCTGTGAGCTTATTACGGACCTTTTGATGTCCTTCCTTGCCCATAATCATCCGTAGTTGCTTATCTCCTTGACCTTGTGCTTGTACGGTTGCTTCTAAACTGATATTTTGACTGCCTTCCTAGTGGCACTTTCTTTTATCCCCGTAACACTCATACGGTACCTTTAACTACCCCGAATCCTATTTGAATATATCTCAAGTATTATAATGACATTATTGCGAGGCTGAATTCTCCATGTTGGTGTTTACTATATTTATCTTCATGATTTGCTGATTTGTTTGTAACTTCTTGTCTAGTCATGACTAGGCTCTTACTGAATCAACTACGAACTAATTGTCGGCCCATTCCCATATCCATATTCTGCGTAATCTTTCTTGGGTTATTTCCTTGTCTTAACTTACCTCACGTACTAGCTCCTTATCTATCAATAACTTCCCGGGAAGGAACCCTTACTTTCCTTTTTTTGACGTCGTCTTACATAACGTTCTGGAATCATAACATATCTATAACATCTGGATAGGTGCAATCTCATCCCTTTCTCATTTTTATCGCATTCTTCCTTTATCATTCCATATTCCCCCTTTAGGGGAGTACTAAAACTTGGAGCTATGACGACCTGCCTATAGATGTTTTTCCTCTTCGTCTTTGGCATCCTTTCACATCATCAATGACCATATTTACCTTAAGGTAATCTTTCTGTACCAATGATAAGAAAATTCCTCACTCGCGATGGTGACACTTAATGTAACTGGCACATACAGTCCCTTAAGCTTAACTTTGCTCATATTGCTTGCTTTTAGGGAAGCGTCTCCCTGAATGACCATTCTCTGAATTTATCATGGATCTTCTTTTGTTGTCCATTCTATTATCTCCTGAACAAAATCTGAAACTCTCATGATGCTGACTATTATCAAATCACTCAGTTCCTAAATCATGTTTAGTTTATCTTGTTCACCATTCCATGTTGATTTTTATTACTCTGGGGTCTAACTTTTCCTTTTCTTAATCACGTTAGAGTCACAAACTTATTTTTTGAAATGAGGATGTGATTGTATAACCTATACTCTTTTGTTGTCTTAAGGCCCATCACCTTTCGTCTCTTTCTTCATCTGGCTACAGGTTCTGTAACACTCTACCGTTGTCATCCATGTATCACATCTCACTCATAATTCTTCCTTATCTCTCTTCTCATTACTCTGGTAATATTTATACCTATCCCCTTTCTTGTAAAAACTTCAACACGACATTCTTTCGCTTCTAGCTCTCCTTGCTTCATTCATCGGCCCTTCAGGTTGCTCAACGTCCTTGCTCTACTAGGGACGAGAGTCACACTAAGGTAATAGTTATCCCTTCTAGGCTTTCAGTGCCTATCTTTTGATTTTTTTTTTAGTATTCACATCTAATTATAATATTCTAGAGTGCACTATCTGGGTGTCTCACAAGGAGATCTATTAGCACATTTGCAATATCCTTCGGCAATGTCAACTAACGCAAACAATTTATCCACCATTTTGGGTCACTCTAACCCCAGTTGACTAGTGTTCACATCTAATTATAATATTCTAGAGTGCACCATCTGGGTGTCTCACAAGGAGATCTATTAGCACATTTGCAATATCCTTTGGAAATGTCAACTAACGCAAACAATTCATCCACCATTTTGGGTCAATCTAACCCCAGTTGGATCATGATATTATGTCCTTCTCTTAAACCTTATTTGTTAGCTCCCATAGAGCATAACTTAGATCAGTGTGGCCAATTATACCTACCTCTGTTACTGTTGAAGGTAACTCAAAATACTTATATCTCTCTTCCTAAATGGTAACTAAGGATAATCTTTATTAACTGGGTACCTCCTATCCTATTTCACCTTGCTTCTTTTACTTGTTGAAACTTGTATTTATCTTCTGAATCTCTCATTTCCTTTCACCATAGAGGTGGATAGATATTCTTGCCTTAAGGCTTTTTATCAAGAAGCTTACACGTAAGGTACACACATGTTCTGTTGAAGACCATACATTTATCCATCATAGGAATGATGCAAACTCGAGTTCTTCTAACTCAACTCTTCCACAGCTATATCTCTACCAACCATCTTTCTGGATGTAGGTATCGTCGTATTATGAGTAAGATAGAGTTTAGGAGATTGAGTTCTTACAACTAAGATCTACCACACAATCTAGAGTAAGAAGAAAGTACGACATTCCTAAATGCCCAGTAGTCTCCTGATTATAAGTGTGGTGCACGACACACCCATAAACAAGACTCTACTAGACACGACTTGTAGACTCCCTAGGACAGAACTGCTCTGATACCACTTTTGTCACGACCCAAACTGATGGGCCGCGATGGGCACCCGGTACCTTACTCAATCGAGTACTAACATAACATATCTTTTCATGTCATACTATCATAGATAACAGAGTTGGAAGGTTGCTATGAGATAAGTAGAATACAACATGTGATACCAACTTATACATAAGACATACAGGCCTATAAGGCCAAAATAACCACTCGTACACTGAACATAGGCCGACAAGGCCATACAATCTTTTATGTACATGACATCTGTATACAAGCCTCTTAGAATACATAATTTTCATAAAGGTTAGGACAGAGTCCAGCCATGCCAAACAATACACATCTAAATTATACTAACCAAACAAGCAACTCGGAAGCAAATGGAGCACACCAACATCTTCCACTGAGCTGATAGCCTACTTGGAGGGCTTTCAACCTGTCTATCGAGACCTGCGGGCATGAAACACAGTGCCCTCAAGCAAAAGGGACGTCAGTACGAATAATTTATCGAGTATGTAAGACACATAAATAAGTACATAAAAGACATAGAAGGAATATAGAGTACATGACTCAACCTGTAAGTCTGGACAACTCTGTAAAGCATGAAATACTTATAGTGTCATATATATATATATGCATATGAACGTCATATCGTGCATAAGTACATGTGTTCATAACATCACCAAGCCTCTAAGGGCATCCCTTCATATCATCTTGGCCACTGTGGGAACAATCATCAACTTATACCAGCTGATCAGGTGGTGGTGCGTATATATATATATATATATATATATATATATACATACACATATATATACACGTATATAACGCCACCTGGTCATGGGTCAATGTGCATGTATAAATTCATGAAGTGCATATGAAATACGTTAATAAAATCTTCTCGGAATGCCATAAAAATCAATATACCTTTCAGATAAACTTTATCAAATATGTATTTTTCTGAGACCCATGAAAATAAGATATAATAATAATTCACATGGGGAATCAGGAGTATAGACACTCCTAGTATTTCTATGAATAGAGTCATTTATGGAAGTTGTGCATTTTCTCGTTTCGTTCTTGTTGTATAGATAATGCCAAAAGAAAGAAAGGATAATCTTAACATACCTGGAGCAAGGAAAATCCGTATGATATTCTTGGAAAAGGTTGTACCGTACTCCCTTAGAATCGCAAAATCACGTGTTGCTAGTGTGCTAAGAAATCCCGTTGGATTTTGGTTGAAGAATGAAAATCTTCACTGGCGTAGTGAACTTAATTTTCTAAAGAACCATTTGAAGTTGGTGAACATTGGTGATCATTGGCTGCTAAGTTGGTGAACATAGGTTTACATTTGAATTCTCTTAATTCTCCTCAGATGCAAGCTTTTCACTTGGATTCTTACATTCCAAGACTTATATTGGCTTTTATTTATTCAATAAATGCCAAATCTTATAGTCTTTAATTGCCACATACTACAATGCCTTAAAGAGTCATCATGGACTTTGAGGGGTGTTGCCACGTTACTTCTTCCATCCTTATCCATTGTTTCTCAATTAATTTAATTAGGTAGTATCCCGTTACCTGATAATTAATCAATTACCCGCATAATTAAAAATTATCTTAAATTACTTAAAATTCTATTTATTTTTAATACACTTTATATATATCCCACTATCATGGTCACATGGTACTTTATATGGTACTAGTCCATAAATATCGGGTATTAATGCTCGACCCGTATTTTACCCCCACATGCCAAACTTGGACAAAAATTCATTTTCTTTGACTTGCTTCCCCTTCAGCTTCATGAATTATTCATCACTTGTGAAATAGCATCATCCTCATGGTCTCCAAATAATCTTTTACTTGGACTGATGTCAATTACCTTACGACAAATTCAATGTACAATACTACAGGGTGTGACATCACCGTAATTTAGTACTGTGATGCATAACATCATCGTAATGTAATACTGCAAGGCATAACATCATCGTAATATAATACTGCAAGACGTAACATCATCGTAATATAATACTGCAGGACGTAATATCGATGTAATATTGCGGGGCGTAACACATGGTCAGTTATGTGTGCCCAATTTGGAGGGGTTGCGTGAGTTGATCCTTGAAGAGGCTCACAATTCGCGGTACTCCATTCATCCGGGTTCCACTAAAATGTATCAGGATTTGAGGCAATACTATTGTGGAGGAGAATGAAGAAAGATATAGTATAGTATGTGGCTCGGTTCCTAAACTGCTAACAGGTGAAGTACGAGCATCAGAGGCCAAGCGATTTGTTTCAGAGACTTTAGATTCCCGAGTGGAAGTGGGAGCGTGTTAGCATGGAATTCATTGTTGAGCTCCCATGACTTTGAAGAAATTTGACACAATACGGGTAATTATGGACAAGTTGCCCAAGTTGGCTCATTTTCATTCCAGTGGTGTCTACCTATTCTTCAGAGCAACTGGCTCAAATATATATCTATGAGATTGTTTATCTCCATGGTGTTCCAGTTGCCATTATCTCTGATCGAGGCACACAGTTCACATAACATTTCTAGAGGGATGTACAACATGAGTTAGGCACACAGGTTAAGTTGAGTACATCATTTCACCCCCAGATGGATGGGCAATCCGAGCGCACCATTCAGATATTAGAGGATATGCTCTATGCCCGTGTTATGGATTTTAGGGGTTCTTGGGAACAATTCTTGCTGCTTGCAAATTTTACCTACAATAATATTTACTAATCGAATATTCAGATGGCTCCTTATGAGGCCCTATATGGGAGGTGGTGTCATTCTCCAGTTGGTTGGTTTGAGCCTGGAAGGGCTAGGTTGTTGGTCACAGAGTTGGTACGGGATGCATTGTAGAAAGTTAAGTTGATTTAGGATCGGCTTTACACATCACAGTCTAAGCAGAAGAGTTATGCTGATCGGAGGGTTTGTGATATATCATTTATTGTTGGAGGGAGAGTTTTGCTTTGGGTTTCACCTATGAAGGGTGTTATGAGGTTCGGGAAAAAGGGCAAGTTGGGTCCTAGGTACATTGGTCCTTTTGAGATCCTTGTGAGAGTTAGTGAGGTGTCCTACAAGCTTGTATTGCCACCTAGACTATCGAGAGTTCACCCAGTGTTCCATGTTTCTATACACTAAAAGTATTATGGTGATCCGTCCTATGTTTTGGACTTCAGCTGAGTCCAATTGGACAAGGATTTGACTTATGTTGAGGAGCCGGTGGCTGTCTTGGATAGACAGGTCCAGAAGTTGAGATCAAAGAACATTGCTTTAGTAAAGGTTAAATGGAGGGGTCATCCGGTTGAGGAGGTGACCTGGGAGACCCAGCACGACATGCGAAGTCATTATCCTCACTTTTTCGTCCCTTCAGGTATGTCTCTATGCATGTTCAAGGATGAATGTTTGTTTTAAGAATGCAAGAATGTAATGATCAGACTGGTCATTTTGTGTAATTGTGCCTTGTTTCACCTTTTAATGCTTCACACATATGTGTTTTCGGTTTTGTGGCTTGCGGGGTTGGCTAGTTTCATTCTGGGAAAATTTCGGGATTATTTGGATCCTTTGGTTCTTGGCTTGGAAGCCTAAGTTAGAAATGTTGACCAAACTTTGACTTTTGTGAAAACGACCCTGGAACGGTGTTTTGATGGCTCTGATATCTTTGTATCGTGATTTTGGAGTTGGGCATAAGCCCAAAATTGAATTTGGAGGTCCGTAGATTGATTTGTGTTGTTTTGCCAAAAAAATGCAATTTGAGGTTAGAAGTTTGACCGTAGGTTAACTTTTGGCTATCGGGTTTGAAATTTGATTTTAGGACTTAAAATAGGTCCGTTATGCTATTTAAAACTCGTCTGCAAAATTTGGTGTCATTTAGAGTTGATTTGGTAGTTTCGGACGCTTGGTTGCAATTTTAGAAGTTCTTAAACTTTTCTTTGAAATTAATGCGTTTTGATGTCCGATTTGTAGTTCCAGATGTTATTTTGTGTTTTGATCGTGTGATCAAGTTTGTATGATATTTTTATACTTGTGTGGATATTTGGTTTGGAGCCCTGATGGCTCGGATGAGTTTCGGACGTGTCGTGAAATGGTTTGGATTGAAAAATGGACTACTGATGTGCTGATGCCTCACGTGTTGCAATTTCAAACACCACCATTACAATTGTGATCCTAGTAGGGGGTCTCATGTGTTGCAATTGCGATACCTGGATCGTAATTGTGAAGAATGTCAGGATTTTGGTAGGCTCGCATTTGCGACAAAAGTGTCGCATTTGCAATGAGGGCAGGCTTTGCAAATGTGAAGCCAATGTCACATTTGCGACTTCCTCTTAGGCTGTTAGTGGCCGCATTTGTGAGAATTCCTTTTTAATTGTGAGGTTTTGAAAATGCAAACCTAGTGTCGCAATTGCGATATCTGCAACTGAACAGAAGTTAGAAAAGTCGAGATTTAGGTCTCATTTTTCATATCTTAGAACCCTAGACTCGGTAGGAGGCGATTTGGAGGGGGAGTTTGATCTACAAACATTTGGTAAGTGATTCTAATCAATTTTCAACTATATTTCATGATTTTATCATAGATTGAATATCAAATTTATGACAATCAAAGAGGAAAATTGGGAAAATTTGTCAAGTTTTTGAAAAATGGAGAATGTAGTTTTTGAGAGTTGATTTAGACCCGGATTTGAAAAAAAAAATACATATATGAACTCCTGGGGTTATGGCTAGTCGGAATCTACCCTTGTACCCAGGTTTTGATAGGGTGGGCTCGGAGTTGAATTTTATTGACTTTTTTGGAATTTTTTAAGATAAAAGCTTTATCGTTTGTGAGTGATTTCCCTTGCATTTTTTGATGATAATAAGTCATTTTTATTCGATTTGAGCCGTGCAGAGGTGAATTTTAGGAGAAAAGCTATATTCGAGGGTTGATTTGGCCTAGTTGAGGTATGTATCTTGCTTAACTTTGTGTGAGGGAACTACCCCTTAGGATTTGGGTTGATTGTGCTATTTGTGCTATGTGGAAGACGTGTACATGAGGTGACGAGTGTATACAGGGCTATATGTGGTATTTGACCGGTTTAGGTTCTTTAGACTCCTTCCATGCCTTAATTGAATTGTCATAACATGTTACATGTTTCATTGTTAATCTACTTTTACATGTGTTAATCTACTCTTACATGTTTTATTAGACATTGTTCGCACTTGTTCTACCTCTTACTTGTTATATTTTCTCTCATATGTCTTAGTTGAAGTTGCTACTTTCCTTATTGTCTTGTTACCTCTTTATTGTTTAATTACTCTCACTTGAAATTGTTATTTCATGGAATATCTTCTTGTTGAGTTATTGGTGTTGAAGTTGTTAATTATTGAGGTATCTTTCCTTGTTGAGTATTCCTCATTCATCTTGTTGTTATTGAGATTATTGAAATCATTATGATTGAGCCATGGGCTATTTGTTGTGGAAACATTGGTATTGTTGACTTTTTTGCAAGTTGTAGCATATGTGCACTGGTGGTGCGAGTTGTGATATTGATATGACTGCAGGGGTATAAGGCTAGGGTTTGAAACGCATGCAGTGAGATAAGGTGGGCTTGATACACGTGTTGCTAGTAGGGGAGCTACTTGAAGCCATGCGGTGAGACAAGGTTGTAAAGCCCCAGAAAATTTTGCTAAGTAATTTAAGATTTCGTGGTGCCAAGGTAGGCTAATTATTTTATCTTGCGTGCAAATAAGGATTCATGATATAACGGATATCAATTGGATATGTTAATAAGCGTATAAGTCATATTATAAGTGATTTGGGGTCTAAGGAGAGGCCTAAGTCTAAGCCAAGTTGGAAAATTTCATAATAGACTAAAGTTGTAAATGAGTACGCACAAGACCTCATTTTGGAAAAGCATATCTACATTTATATAAAGTGTTGTGCGATGAACAACATATCAAATGAAAGGTCTTTAAGTCTAGTTTCCAACGCTTCAAACCATTTGTCATTCGGACACTCCTACAAGAAGTTATGACCAAATTAACAAAGCAGTGCATAATTTTATACTACCGCGGCGCCCCATGCGGAGGTACAGAGAGCATTCAAAAACGTTTTGTGAACACATTTTTCACAACCACGGAGCCCCATGCGGCCCCCCACGTGGCGCAGCTGTACAAATATCGGGCTTTTGTTATAACCCGACCCCGTTTTAATATATAGTCTTTGGGGGCTTCATTCGGGGTCATTTTCTACTGATTTTAGAGAGAGTTGAGAGCATATAGAGAGAGAAAAAGAGAGAAGGAGCCTAGCTTCATAATCACCCATCTCTTGCTCAAGTCTTTAAGAATCAAAGAACCCAATCACATGTTCTTCATCGAAGAGGTAAGGTTCTATACATTAGACTTTAAATGGGTTATTGAGGTATGATTCTTGAGTATAATAGTATTATGTATACATGCATGTACAAATTAGATATGTGGGAAGATTGTTGAACATAAATAAGTAAAGATTGGGTTAGGGAATGAAGGAAACCTTGTAAAAGAGATTTGAAATCAAGATGCTCAACTAGTATTTGATAAAATGCTCAAATGAGCTGAAACCATGAATATTGGTGGAATGACATGAAAAGGGACCTGGTGGATTGACATGAAAAGGGATGTCGCAGACTTTGTGGCTAGATGTCCGAACTGTCAGCAAGTGAAGGCCGAACATCAAAAACCTGGTGGATTGGCTCAAAGCATAGAAATTCCAATGTGTAAATGGGAGATGATCAACATGGATTTTGTGGTAGGGTTGCCACGCACTCCGCGCAAGTTCGACTCAATTTGGGTGATCGTGGATCGGCTCACGAAATTAGCACACTTGCCGGTTAAATCTACCGACACAGCGGAACAGTATGCTCATTTGTATATCAAAGAAATAGTCAGGTTGCATGGCACTCCAGTCTCAATCATTTCCAATCGAGAGGCTCAGTTCACAGCCAAGTTTTGGAAGAAATTTTAGCAGGGCTTGGGCACGCAGGTAAATCTCAGCACAACTTTCCATCCTCAAACCGACGGGCAAGCAGAGCGGACTATTCAGACTCTTGAGGACATGTTGCGTGCTTCTACTCTTGATTTCAAAGGTAGTTGGGATGACCATTTGCCACTCATAAAATTTGCTTACAACAACAGCTTCCATGCTAGTATCCAGATGGCACCATTCGAGGCACTGTATGGTAGGAGATGCAGGTCTCCCATTGGGTGGTTCGAGGTTGGAGAAGCAGAATTGATAGGTCCGGACCTCGTGCATCAGGCCATGGAGAAAGTCAAGATTATTAATGAGAGGTTGAAAACTGATTAGAGTCTCTTCGCAGAGATTTGGAGTTCAAGAAGATGATTGGGTACTTTTGAAGGTTTCCCCCATGAAGGGCATCATGCGATTCGGGAAGAAAGGGAAATTAAGTCCGAGGTATGTCGAACCATACAAAATCATTCAGAGGATTGGTCAGGTGGAATACAAACTCGAGCTGCCACCCGAGATGTCGTTGGTACATCCGGTCTTTCATGTGTCTATATTGAAGAAGGTAGTGGGAGATCCGTCCGCTATTGTGCCAATTGAAGCTATTGAGGTTAATGAAGAACTATCTTATGAAGAAATTCCAGTTGCCATTCTTGATAGGCAAGTCCAGAAATTGAGAAATAAGGAAATTGCTTCTATAAAAGTGTTACGGCGGAACCAGCAGGTTGTGAAAGCCACTTGGGAAGCCGAGGAAGAAATGAGAAAGAAGTACCCACATTTGTTTGAATAGTTATGTAATAGCTTTTATGCATTTGGTTCCTATGAACTCTTATCTTTTAATTTGATCTATGTTAAACTATTCCATTTTGGTTATATATATTGCCTATGCGGCCATGGTTGGTGTTGTACAAGTTATGTTATGTCTATGGAACATGTATATGCTATTATGATATGTATATGGGACCCTCTGACAGGTGGATAGTCCTAGTTACAAAGGAAACTCTGGAGGAGTTAGCCAAATTCAGGGCAATTGATATATTTCATGATGTGAAAAAGCTTAAGTTACATAAGGATGACTAATGAATGAACCTTGATCCTCATTCGAGGACGAATGATCTTAAGCGGGGGAGAATGTAAAGCCCCGAAAATTTTGCTAAGTAATTTAAGATTTCGTGGTGCCAAGGTAGGCTAATTATTTTATCTTACGTGCAAATAAGGATTCATGATATAACGGATATCAATCGGATATGTTAATAAGTGTATAAGTTATATTATAAGTGATTTGGGGTCTAAGAAGAGTCCTAAGTCTAAGCCAAGTTAGAAAATTTCATAATAGACTAAAGTTGTAATTGAGTATGCACAAGACTTCACTTTGGACAAGCATATCTCCATTTATATAAATTATTGTGCGATCCACAACCTATCAAATGAAAGGTCTTTGAGTCTAGTTTCCAACGCTTCAAACCGTTCATCAGTCGAACACTCCTACCAGAAGTTATGACCAAATTACCAAAGCAGCGCAGAATTTTACACTACCGCGGTGCCCCATGCATCGCGCCTGTGGGGAGGTACAGAGAGCATTCAAAAACGTTTTCTGAACACATTTTTCACAACCGCAGCACCCCATGCGGCGCCCCATGTGGCGCAGCTGTACAAATATCGGGCTTTTGTTATAACCTGACCCCATTTTAATATATAGTCTTTGGGGGCTTCATTTGGGGTTATTTTATACTATTTTAGAGAGAGTTGAGAGCATATAGAGAGAGAAAGAGAGAGAAGGAGCCTAGCTTCATAATCACCCATCTCTTTCTCAAGTCTTTAAGAATCAAAGAACCCAATCACATGTTCTTCATCGAAGAGGTAAGGTTCTATACATTAGACTTTAAATGGGTTATTGAGGTATGATTCTTGGGTATAATAGTATTATGTATACATGCATGTACAAATTAGATTTGTGGGAAGATTGTTGAACATAAATAAGTAAAGATTGGGTTGGGGAATGAAGGAAACCTTGTAAAAGAGATTTGAAATCTAGCTGCTCAACTAGTATTTGATAAAATGCTCAAATGAGCTAAAACCATGAATACCTTCCTAATTTGTGCTCAATTTTGTTATGTCTAAAGTAGATTGGGATTGCTAGAATTTCCGGAATGTCATAGTAACTTAAGGAAATCTTAAACAAGGTATGTATGGCTAAAAACCCCCTCCTTTTAGAAATTGAGCATCCATGGTGCTCGTGCAAATGTTATAAGCCCGAAATTTGATTGATGTGGTACTTGTTATGTCAAATAAATTGATGTTGCGAAAATGTATGTGGAAGATACTTCTCCATGTGTTTAGTGTGTTATTCTTTGTAAATCGAGGATGTGTGGAAAAACATGAGCTATGTGCTAAATGCCTAAATGTCAAGTCAAGGTTACATTGTGATTAATATACCGAACTAGATGAATTTGTCTCTATGTTTATAACTTAAATTGCTTTTGTATGTGCCTATGATCCTAAATGGAAAGATAAATGTTGAAAATGAGAATAATGCAAAATGTGAGTTATGGAATGTGGTAATTGTGCCCCCAAGTGCCGAGAAACTTATTCATGTGAATCCAAAGATTAAAGTGAGATGATTAACGGAAAAGGGTAACGTTTTGGTAAGACGGCTTAGCCGATCGGGCCGTGATCGGACGTCATGTTATACACACATGGTGGTAATGTATTGATAATTAAAACTAAAAAGTGAGAATGAAATAAGAGTAACGTCTTGGTAAGACGGCTTAGCCGATCGGGCCGTAATCGGACTCCGCTCAAGGAAGCGGTGGTTATGTGTATGATGATGCAATGATAAGGAATGCCTCAACAAAACATTTCAGAAATTATGTGAAAAATATGTGAACCTCTTATATTATTGATGTGATGCTTATTTGAAGCTTTGTTGTCCTTATGATTTCTTTTACTCTTGTATGGTTGTTTTTTCTAACTGGATGGTGTTTAGTTATACATACTAGTACTATTCCATGGTACTAACGTCCCTTTTGCCGGGGGCACTACATTTTTTTAAATGAATGTAGGTGGCTCCATAACGGATAGTGCCGATCGCGCATAGCAGAGCATCCTCCTCTCAAAATCTTGGTGAGCCCCTTTCTCCTTCAAGGGTGTTATGTTGTACATCTTTTGCTATAGATATCCACTTTTGAGGTATAGCCGGGGCCTTGTCGCCGGCATTATCATACTTGTCTTTCGCATCCTTAGAGGCTCCGTAGACATATGTGTGAGTTATGTACGGGTGTTGGATGGGTCTACGAACTATGTTGTAATTCTAGCTCTCGCTTCTCTAAAGTGTAATTGTATGGAATCTTGGAAACTTAACTACGGTTTAAGGTTGTGATATAAAATGAACTAACCGTGTTGAATGTACTATCTTTCCTATTGTCTTAATAAATGAAAGCATGACTTCCTTATTCATATTGAGATGGGTAGAAAGTGTTTGATAAGACTTGCTCAGTTGGGTTCACTCGATTGAGCACCGATCGCGCCTCCCGAGATTGGGGCGTGACAAAGGTGGGCTAAAACACATGAGCTATTTTGGGAAAATGATTTTCAAAACTAAATGTAAACCTCACATGGTGATATAAGGAAAGATTTTGATTGACATTGTAAAATATGAATACGAGGTGGTACCTCAATTGTGATTCTTGCTGTACTTTCCATGTTAAAAAGGCTTGTTGGTTGAACAGTTCTTGTTGTTTCTTCATTGTTTTACTTGTAGTTATCCGTATTTATCTTCCTGTTGTTTCATCATGTGTTTACTCCTAGTTATTTTGACTGCTTAAATTTCCGTTGTTGGTCTACATTATTGAACTGTTTACTTGTCATTTACTTCTTCGTTTCCCATAGATTATGCTATACTATGTTCAGCTTTTTTTCTCCTAGTAGGTTTCTTGACCTGGCCTTGTTACTACTCTACTGAGGTTAGGCTTGATACTTATTAGGTACCATTGTGGTGTACTCATACTACACTTTTGTACTTTTTTGTGTAGATCTAGGTGCATCTGTTCGGTGCTCACAGGCCTGGGAGTCACCTTCCGCATTTCTCTTATTACTGTTATTCCTTTATTCGGGCAATGATCTGTATTTAAGATATTAATACTTTTCTGTATAGCTTATGACTTAGTCTCATTAGGTTTTGGGAGATATTGTATTTTGGTCCATTACCGAGATCCTTATGAGACTTATCAGTTTATATCTTGTTTTAATCGTTACCTTGTTTCTTTTTATCTCGTTTGTTAGGCTTACCTAGTCTTAGAGACTAGGTTCCATCACGACATCTTAAGGTGGGAAGTAAGGGTCGTGACAAGTTGGTTTGTGATTGCCTGTGCATCGTGTTTGCGTGGTTTTCACTGCATTCGTGTAGGGTATTTTTGAGGGAGCACCAGGTTTTGCTTCGCGAACGCGAGGCTTGGACCGCATTAACGAAGGGTAGTGCTAGGCAAAATCATTTAAGTTATAATTTCAAGATTTTAGCCCATTCTCTCATATTTTGAACCTTAGACTTGGAGAGGGGCGATTTTTGAAGGAGACCTTCATACAAGACTTTGGAGTAAGTGATTTCTACTCATCTTTGAGATTATTTCAAGAATCTACATGAATTATTGACACCTAAAATATGGAATTTTGAGGGAAATTTGGGGGGTTTTCCTACAACTTAAGAGAGTGGAAATTGGGAATTTGGGAGTTAATTTGGACTTGGTATTGGAATCTAATCATATATTTGGACCCGTGGGGTTATGAATAGTTGGAATCTACCCCTTTGGCTCGGGTTTTGAGCATATAGGTTCGGGTTGACTTTTGTTGACTTTTTGGAAATTGAATAAAGATCAAATTTTTATTGTTTGGAATTGGTTCCTATGGCTTTGTTTGATATTATTGAGTTATTTTTGGCTAGATTTGATCCATTCGGAGGCCGATTTGGGAGGCAAGGGATTTTAATCTCACATGTTTGAGGAAAGTATCTTGCCTAAGCTTGGTTTGAGGTTAATTTCCCCGCTGACTATGGTATTTGATATAGTTGGAGGTGACACACGTGTGATGTGACGAGCGTATATGCGTACCATGGTTGTTTACGATCCGGTAGACTTTAGGCTTTTATGTGCCTTTTTTTGCTATCATACCTCCTTGTTACCATATTGTATCTACTTGTATGACTACTTGAGCTATTATTCATTATATAAATTATGTCTAGGCTATGTGTTTATCCATTTGAGACAAGATAGAGATATTTTACTATGTTAAGCTATTTTCCATTATTGTAGTCATGTTTTTCATTTATGGTATTATATCCATGTGTAATATCACTATCTTTGTACACTTCTTATATGCTATCTCACATGTTGTTAGTGTCCTTACTTTTGTGACATGGGTTTGAGCGAATTTCTGGCATGTTGGTATAATCCATGCAGTATATTAATTTTAATACTATGAGATGTTGGCATACTGAGATTTGAGCAGATTAATGATAGAACTTGGGCCATATAGCTATGTCGATATTGATGGTGAGGTGACGTGTATGCCCGACCCTATATTGGGCTGAGTGGTATTGATTGTGAGGTGATGCATGCGCCAGGCCCCATATTGTACTTAATGATGATGATTGTTGACTTCTGATCCGATCAGCGCTTGGGCTAAAATCTGCCCCTCAGGAGTCAGGTGATAATCCATGTTACTTTGGGCCCTATGTACAGAAACTTGATACGTGCTTGGAGAGGGGCTTACACCAGACACCCGTACAATATTGAGTGTGTGTGCATGTGCTGATCGTGTAGTATTCACGCCAAGCTCTATGTATATGCTGTGATTTGGTATACTTGATGATTAAACTAAAATGTAGTCGATTTTGGCACGTATACTTGTAATGCAGGCATAAGGTTGTATTTGTTTCCTTATTCTAATTAGTACTTAATATCTCTATATGATGTTAAGAACTTGGAATCATAATCAAATTGATAAATCCATGTCTAGATGATTCCTGTGGAAACTTTATGCCTTAATAGTTATACTTATAAAGCATGTTTTTTTTTCTCATTTTACTGTGAAAAGGTTGAATTTGATATTACTTGAGCTACTTTTCATTTTGCCATTTTTATATTGTTATTGCTATTGTTGGCTATTGAAAATGAATATTGAACCTTGCCAAGCTCGTCGCTGCTTTCAGCCCGAAGTTAGGCTTGTTACTTATTGAGTACATGAAATCGGTTGTACTCACACTACACTCTACACTTTATGTGTAGATCCAGGTGCTTTTGATAGAGGTGATTGCTAGAGGGCGACATCTGTCTTTGTTAGAGACTCTGAGGTAGCACATTTGTTCCATTCACATGGCTTGAAGTCCCTTTTCTTATTTCATGATTATTACTGTTTAGTCATTCAAACAATATTTTATTTTGTTCAGATCTTTTACTTATTATTCTATAAAGATCATGTACTCAATTATACCAAAATTTGGGATGGTTTTCAGTTGTACCATTGTTTGACTTTAGTTATTCATATTATTCCGTATTTGAGACTATTTAATACTAATATTTAAGTTTATTTATGCACATTGTTTGTTGGTTTTCCTAGCAAGTGGTGTTAGGCACCATCACGACTTTGGTGGGATTTTGGATAGTAAGACGTTGGTATCACGGTACTAGGTTGCTTAGGTCTCACGAGTCATAAGCAAGTCTAGAAGAGTCTTGTAATTGGTATGAAAATGTCTATACTTATTTTCGAGAGGCTGCATGACTGTTAGGAAATTTTCTCTTTCTTTTATTCTTTGTCGTGCAGATTTGTTTATCTCTACGTTTGAATCCTTGCTCTACTATTCTCTCACAGATGGTGAGGACACGATCATCTTGTGCAGCTGAGCAGGAGCCAGTAACCCAGGACAGGGTTATGAGAGGCTGAGGCCAAGGCATGAGTAGGGGTGGAGCATGCGTTGCCGCTATTAGGGGCCCTTCTCGAGCTGCTGCTATAGAGCCACCAGTAGCTCATTTTGAGGAGCACGTCCATGATTATGTTGACTAAACGTAGCAGCTCAGATTCCCCATGGTTTATTTGTTTCTCAAGCTATTTAGGATTCTTTGGTCTGTATAGTTGCATTGTTAGAGAGTTTGGCTTAGGCTAGGCATTTCCTACTGTACTAGCTACTTCTCAGGTAGGGAAAAGATGTCATGACCCAAAATTACACCTAGTTGTGATGGAACCTAACCCCAACATGCTAGGTAAGCCAATAAGTAAATAAATAACTCGAAAGAAAATCATTCATAATCAATAGATAAAATGACAAAAATGCATACAACTATCACAAGGACTATATATACCACATACGTTAGAAGTTTATATAAGCAAAAATGAAGGCCTAAACTACCATGAACAAATGGAATCTTGTATGAGGAAGATAAGCAAAACTTCAACGCTAGCCTTCATCATCTACAGTAGCTCATCTTTAAGATCTGCATGCATGGTGCAGAAGTGTAGTATGAGTACAACCGACTACTTGTACTCAGTAATGGTCTTGAATAATCTCGGTGAAGTAGTGATGATGTTTTTAAGTCAAAACATACTCACTTGACATAACATGTATAGCTCAATAACATGTACAATATATAGGAATATCCAAAGAGACAGTCATAGAACAACATATATCATTAACAAAGGTGCACAACTAGGGTAAAGGCAGTAAATAAGTTTTGCCAATTAAACAGATCCAGAAAATACAACTTGCACCAATGTCGCTCACTAAGAGACATGCACCAAGTATTAGTTTCTAAATACCATGTTTATGAGACTAATGTTTCAATATACGATGATAACTCTCTTTTTACATCAATCCGATGCACCACTATCAAATCAACAAAATGTGATATATTTACTCAACATAGGTAAAATCCATCTTGACAATCAAATAATAATAGAGGCATAGAATAACATGTAATATGCAACATGCAAATATGTAAAATGTATGTGCATGATGAATAATGCCACCCTTATACCGTCACATGAATATCAATAGTTAAATGCTACCCTTATACTCCACACAACATCAATAGTGAGATGCCACCATTATACTCTACATAACATCAACAGTGAAATGCCACCTTTATAATTTGCATATCATAATTAATCAGAACAATCATGGTACCACAATCCTCATGTACTCCATCAAGAAAGAAACATGAGAGGGCGACCCTTGGGGGATGGATCCATACCGACACGCCGCATGATATAAAGCCTCATACATAACAATAGGCGCACAACAAAGACCTCTTGCCCTAACAATAAAAATATCATCATCACTGCACGACAAAGGCCTTGTGCCACAATAATAGTTGCATGGAAAAGATCTCATGCCCTAACAATAACAATATCACAATATTTTTGTGGCAAAAACCTCGTTCTGTCACCTTGGTCAATATATGAAAACCATATACAGTGATGTATGCATATAAATAGGAAAAATAAGCATGTGTGATGCACGTGGATTGAGAAATAACCATGCATAGATGTGTGTATGTACACAAGGGATGATCCCTATATAGCATGTATGTCTATATGTACGTATGACCACTAGCCCAACATGTAATACGTCATCCAAATAATCATCATGTCCCAAATGTAATGACCCGACCAGTCATTTTTCTTTCTAGATCCCCATTCCCCTAATTAAGACTCGCCATATGTGTTTTTACTATTTTATGACTTGCGGGGATGATTAGTTTGGGTTTGGAAGGGTTTGGGTTGAAATTAGAACAACTAGATCCTTAATAATGGCTTAAAAATGGTTATGTTTAACTTGAGTCAACATTTTGAGAAAACAACCTCAGAACCAATATTTGATGATCCTAATAGGTTTGTATGATAATTTTGAACTTGAGCGTATGTTTGGATCGGGTTTAGGATGACCCAGAAGCGTTTCAGCACATAAAGTTGGAAGTTGGCGCATTGAAGGTTTTTCAAGTTCCTTCAATTTGGTTTGAAGTAGGTTTTGGTGTTATCGGGGTCCGTTTGGGATTCCAAGCCTGGGAAAAGTTCCATATGATGATTTTTGACTTGCACACAAAATTTTCTATCATTTCAGGAAGTTTAAGTATGATTCGGCATGTTCGGAGTAAGTTGGAAGAACTTGAAGTTCATAAGTTAACTTCGATTTGGTTTGGAGTGCAATTCTTTGTTTAGATGTTGTTTTACATTTTTCGAGGGGGCGAGCGAGTCCGTTTTATATTTATGAACTTGTTGTTATGTTTGGGTGAGGCCCCGGGGGCCTAGGATGCTATTCGGACAATGCGCGAACCATGTTTGGACTTGGAACCATGGCTGAAGCAGTAGCCGTTTCTGGTCCAATTGCACCTGCGTGGAGCTAGCTGCGGGTGTGAGCTTGAATAAGTGAGCCAATGTCCATAGATGCATCCTGGTGTAGAGTGCCCAGTGGTCGCAGAAGCGAGGCAGGAACCACACTTGCGATGGCGCTGGTGCGAAGAAGTCGATTGCAGAAGTGGGAGGGTTCGCAGGTGCGAGTCATGTGCCGCAGAAGCGAAGTTTTACCCACATAAGCGATCGTGGCAGACTTGGGCATAGTCCACACCTATGATGTTTTGTCAGCAGAAGCGGAGCCGCAGGTGCGACAGTACGATTGCAGGTGCGAAACCACTGAAGGCAATGAGGTTCATTTAATGTCGGGACTTAGGCTATTTTAATTCATTTCTTTCACCTGTTGGTTGATTTTTAAGTTCTTTTATGAGGGTTTTCACCTAGCTATTGAAGGTAAGTAATTTCTACCCAATATAAGTTTAATACATATATTTTAGGTAGATTTTAAAATGTAAAATTGTGAAAATTATGGGTTTAGTTGAAAAACCCAGATTAACCAAATGATTATGGAATTGGATAAAAATTGTATATTTGAGTTCGTGAGGTTGTGGGTAACATTTATCTTTGAAAATATTTCGGAATTCGGGTACATGGGCCCTTAGGTGTATCTTGGTGTGTATTACTTGTATGGGAAGCTACGTATGCACGATGTGACAAGAGTCTGTTCTTAGTTATATTCCATGATATGTCCGGGTAGTCTTAGATCCACATTATGCTTAAATTGTAGTATTGTGTTTAATAGGTATATCAATTGTCTTGAATATAGTTGAGACTAGGGATTTTAAAGTTGCAAATTTTTTATTTAGATTTCTTATTTTTGGAATAACTAAGAAATACATAATAACTTTGAGAAACCAATGTTCTCTTTTGTCGCAAGTACTTCTGTGAGCAATGTAAACTTCTCTACTCTCATGGGAGCGGGCCGATCACCTCGGTAGTAAAATAGATGCATCTATGATTCGTGCCGTTTGATCCTCGGCAGTGCACATTGTATCTTGGATCGGGCCGTACGACCCAGCATAAATCGTGCGTGATAATACTCAGAGCCCTATTACACTTTATATCATTTTATGGCTTGAGAGGTTACAATTTATTAAATGACCAAAAAATTGTGGAAGTTATTAGGTGATAATTGGAGACTTTTAAATGGATTATCAGTTAAAGAATCATTTACTCACTGCTTGCTATGGTGCTATTACTATTATTCACTTACTCCCTGCCTATTCAGAATTTCTGTATTTTATTATTGGCCCATAGTAATTGTCGATGTTGACCCCTCGTTACTACTTCTTCGAGGTTAGATTAGATACTTACTATATACATATTGTTTTTGTACTCATGCTACACTTCTACACAAATTGTGTAGGATCTGAGGTAGGTGCATCTTGCAGTCAGTCAGGCGCGCACCCCCGTTACCCCGAGGCTTAGTGGTGAGCTTCTCTCTAAGGCCATTCTGCAGCACCCACAGTTTCTCTTTTGTATTTACTGTCTGTCTACCTTATTTCAGATTGTAGCTTAGTGTTTTGTATATTATACTAGTTGCACATACACTTGTGACACTAGGTCTTGGAAACATGCTAGCAGACACTTTATGGCTTTTGAGCATTTATTTCAATGCATTTACTCTTTCACTAGTTTCCGCTTTACTTTATTAAATTTTCCACTTCTCATTTACTTAATAAATAAAAAATCAACTACTTTGAAATTATTAAAAAGAATAGATACATGGCTAATTCACCGTTGTCTTTCCTGGCAGCGACGTTGGGCGCCATCACGGCCTATAAGAGAAATTGGGTCGTGATAACATGGTATTAGAGCACTAGGTTCACGTAGGTCTCATAAATTATGAGCATGCCTAATAGAGTCTTACGGATCGGTGCGGAGACGTCCTTAATTATCTTTGAGAGGGTATAGGTTGTTAGGAAACTTCTCTTTCTTCATCTCCTATCGTGCAGTTAATGTTGTGCTAAATATCTTTTTCTTATTCTTTCACAGATGGCGAGAACACACGCGATAGGTTTACCCAAACATGAAGGAGCTGATCCCCCTATTACTAGAGGCTGAGAGAGGGCTCCAGCTTGTGGTAAAGGACGAAGGAATCCTAGAGTTGCTCCAGTTGTGCCACCAGTGGAGGATCCTGTTATTGAGGAGCAGGGTGAGGTAACTGCAACAGAGCCAGCCATAGTGGATTTCATGTCTTCACTGGGATTCTAGGAGGTCATGGGCCGTATGCTGCGGTTCATGGATTCTATGACAGAGGATGGTGTATTTCCAGCAGACCCAGCCACATCTTAGGCGGGAGGGGGAGCATAGACCCCTACTACTCAGGATCCAGGGCATGCAGCTGCTGTATATCAGATACCGAGAACGCTACCCTTGGGTGGAGCTCAGCAAATTACAACAGCTATACTTGAGCCCAGACCAGCTGCGACCGACGAGCCGCATAAGCTATTAGATAAATGGGCTAGGCTACATCCTCCTTCTTTTGGAGATGAGCGACGTGAGGACCCTAAGACTTTATTGATTATTGCAGGGACAACTGCACAACATGAAGATATTGGAGTCCCACGAGGTGGACTTTACCACTTTTCAACTGGAGGGAAGGGCCCGTAGATGCTGGTAGTCCTATCTTCTCGACAAACCAACAGGTTCTCCTCTTAGAGGGAAGAGTTGCAATTTCAGTTAGAGTAGCTCCAATAGGTTAGATATCGGTGACCGACTATGAGGCAAGATTTTCTAAGTTGTCTCGCCATGCATTTATGATACTCCCCACCGATGCAGAGAGGGTGCAGAGGTTTGTTGCGGGTTTTCACTCTGGTATCCAGGCTACTATGGCCGGAAAGGTTGAGATGGTGACTTCTTATGAGCTGGTTGTAGAGATAACTCGGAGGATCGATGATGTTTGTCAGCGAAACCAAGAGCAAATGTCACGGTTTCGATATTCTGGAGGGTTAAGTGGTGCTCCGTCTGGGGGAAGAGGTTAGTTTATGAGGGGTCAGTCTAGCAAGCCCACATATCCAGCACTGTCGCCTCCTCGGGGTGCTCCAGTGCGGCCCTATTTTAGTGCCATTTTAGAGAGCTCCTACCGTCCACTAGCTATTCAAGGTTCCTCCAGTGGGAGTTAAGGTCCCTATAGTCAAACTTAAGGTCAGTCATTTTTCGCATTGAGAGGTCATTTTGAGTGCGAGGATATTGGCCACATGAAGAGGTTTTATCCAAGGCTTCAGGGCTAGGCAGTACAATAGCGTCATTATCCTATGATTACAACACCATCTACTACACCAGTCGTTTAGCTGCCCAGATGCGAAGGGCAGGTGGGTAGGAGCCATCCTAGAGATGGAGGCCAGTTAGGTGGCGCTCCAGCTAGGTTCTATGCTTTTCCAACCAGACCAAATGTAGTAGCCTCAGATGCCGTGATCACATGTGTTATTTCTATTTATGTTAGGGATGCTTCGGTACTATTTGATTTAGGGTCTACATATTCATATGTTTCAGCTTTGTTTGCTCATTTTCTGGGTGTTCCTCGTGAGTATTGGGTACTCCTGTATATGTGTTCATGCTAGTGGGAGATTCTGTTGTTGTTGATCGGATCTATCGGTCCTGTAACATGACTTTCTGTGGTTATGAGACTAGAGCGGATATTCTGTTGCTCGAGATATGACCGACTTTGGGATCATCCTGGGCATGGACTAGTTGTCTCCATATCATGCCATCCTTGATTGCCATGCCAAGACTATTACCTTGGCGATGCCAAAGTTGCCTAGATTGGAGTGGAAGGGTTCATCTGTCAATGCATCTAGTCAGGGTATCTCTTTTATGAAGGCTCGACACATGGTCGAGAAGGGTTATTTTGCTTATATAGATTATGTTTGGGATACAATTGCAAAGACTCCAGGAATTTATTCAGTGCCCATTGTCCGGGAGTTCTCCGATGTGTTTCCATCTAATCTACCAGGCATGCTACCAAATCGTGATATCGATTTTTGTACTGATTTGGATCCAGGTACCCAGCCTATCTCTATTCCGCTATACCGCATGGATCTAAAGAGTTGAAGGAGTTGATGGAACAACTTGAGGAGTTCCTAGCAAATGGGTTTGTCAGACTGAGTGTGTCGCCTTAGGGGGCACTAATGTTGTTCATAAAGAAGAAATATGGGACTATACGAATGCGCATTGATTACCGCCAGTTGAACAAAGTTACGATTAAAAACAAGTACCCATTGCCACTTATTGATGATTTGTTTGACCAGTTGCAGGGTGCCAAGGTGTTCTCTAAGATCGACTTGAGGTCGGGGTATCATCAATTGAAGATTTGTGATTTGTATGTTCCAAAGATGACTTTTCGAACTAGATATGGCCACTATGAGTTTCTAATGATGTTCTTCGGCTTGACTAACGCCCCGACGGCATTGACGATTTGATGAACAGGGTATTTAGGCCATATATTGACTCATATGTCATTGTCTTCATTGATGACATATTGATCTACTCACGTAGCATGGAGGAGCACGAGCAACATTTGAGAGTGGTGCTTCAGACCTTGCGGGAATACTATATGCTAAGTTCTCCAAGTGCGAGATTTGGTTAGATTCTGTGGCATTATTGGGACATGTTGTATCAGGTGAGGGTATTAAGGTAGATCCCAGGAAGATCGAGGAAGTTGAGAGCTGGCCTCATCCTACCACGGCGAGGCGAGATTTTAGAAGCTCAAGACCGCATTGACTTCAACAACGGTGTTAGTATTGCCTTCCGGATAAAGGATGCATACTGTGTATTACGACACTTCATGCATTGGACTAGGTTGTGTATTGATGCAGAGAGGTGAGTTATTGCATATGATTCACGTTAGCTGAAGCCCCATGAGAATAATTACCCCGTGCACGATTTGGAGTTCGCCGCGATAGTTCATGCTCTCAAGATATGGAGGCATTATCTTTATGGGGTGTCCTTTGAGGTTTACACCGATCATCACAGCTTGCAACATTTGTTCAAGCAGAGGAATCTCAATTTGAGGCAGTAGGTGTATTGAGTTACTAAAAGGATTATGATATTACCATCTGATGTTTTAGACTTCAATACCACACAAGAGGGGGGAAGAGGGTGATTTGTGTGGTACCCAATTTTCGCTTAACTTGATTATAGAAGGACCTAGTTCTTCTATGTGTTCCAACTACTACTATTTCGAAATGATAAGTACAGAAAATAAAGAACACAGAGATTTTACGTGGAAAACACCTAGCTCAAAAGGTGAAAAAACCACAACCTACCTTCCAGTAGGATTTTCCCAAACTCTCCACTAAAATCACTGAGCTAAAAACTGCATTTTCAAAAACTCTTTTGTAAACCTAGGATTAACTTTAATCCCGTTGTGGCACACAACCTCAACTGTTGCAACAAATTCAAGTTAACTCTAACTTGAAAACTCTAAGTACCTAATACAATTGATTCTATAAAAGCTGAAAGGTACAATGTAAGATCACCTACTACAATTGAACTAGAATAAAAGATAGACACTTGGAACTGGTTATTCTATTTGGTTCAAGTAGCTTCAGGATTGCATGATTGAATTATACATAAATTGCTTGCAAAATTGCCTTGCTATTTTGCTATCAATTCACGTTTAACTTCTGCTTATGTGCATTACCTGTAACAGAGAACAACACTAATATTTAAGGTGTTAGTAATTAGAGATTGACTGGGATACAGATGCTACTCTTCTATGGTAGAAGAGTTCTAGTTGATCTCATAATCTAACTCTATCCCCTTCCTAAACTGTGTTCTCTTTGTGTAAGGAGTCTTTCTCTCCTTATCCAATATGTAACCTTTTCGATCAGATTAGGAGATATTACTTCTGATAAGTTAGATTTATCTCCTTCACGTGCATCTCACATGTTTGGGTTGATCACGACTGTGCTTCACAAGATGAACCTGGTCCATGTCTGAGTTCTTTTGTCAGTCTTCAAAACTTCACATTTACTTGGGCCAACACCATCCTTTATCATCCAGGCAAGGCGAATGTGGTTGCGGATACCTTGAGCAAAAAGGCTGAGATTATAGGTTATTTGGCATTCATTTCAGCACAGGAGAGGCCACATTGGCTTGGGACATTCAGTCCTTGGCTAACAGACTTATGAGGTTGGATATTTCAAAGACCAATTGAGTTCTTGCATGTGTCGTCGCTCAATATTCATTATTCGATCAGACCAAGGCTCTTCAGTTCGATGATCCACACTTGTTGGTTATTAGAGAGACGCTACTACATGGTGGTGAAAAGGAGGTTTTTATCGGTGAGGATGTTGTTCTGCAGCTCCAGAGTCGCCTATGTGTTCCTAATGTTGATGGCTTGAGGGAGAAGATTCTAGAGGAGGCACATGATTCTCGGTATTCTATCCATTTAGGTGCTGCAAAGATGTATTGCAACCTGAGGTAGCATTATTGGCGATGATGGATGAAGAAGAACATAGTTAGGTATGTGTCCAGTAGGTCAAGTATGAGCACCAGAGGCCAGGTGGCCTACTCCGACAGATGGTTATACTTGAGTTGAAATAGGACTGTATCACTATGGACTTGGTAGATGGTTTTCCGTGAACCTTGATGAAGTTTGATACAGTTTGGGTCATTGTGGACAGGTTGACCAAATCGGCACACTTCATTCCGGTTGTGACTACATATTCTTCAGAGAGATTAGCCCATATTTAAATTTAGGAGATTGTTCGGTTGCATGAGGTGCCTATTTTCATCATATCAGATAAAGGCCCTCAGTTTACTTTGCATTTCTAGAGGGCAGTATAGAGTAAGTTAGGGACTCGGGTAGAGCTTAGCACAGCCTTTCATTCGCAGACCGACAGATAGCTGGAGAGGACGTTTCAGATCTTGGAGGATATTCTCAGAGCATGTGTGATTGACTTTGAAGGGCAGTGGGAAAGATTCTTGCCCTTGGCCGAGTTTTCTTACAACAACAGTTATCAGTCCAGCATCAAGATGGCTCCATTTGAGGCCTTGTATGGTTGGCGATGTCGGTCGCCCATCAGATGGTTTGAGCCTTGCGAGGCTAAGTTATATGGTACTGACTTGGTGAGAGATGCCTTGGAAAAGGAAAAGCTGATTCAGGAGCGACTTCGCACAGAACAATCCAGGTAGAAGAGTTACGCAAATCAGAAGGCGCGTGATTTATCATTTATGGTGGGCGAGAAGGCTCTCCTGAAAGTCTCACCAATGAAGGGGATAATTTAAGGTATTGAGGAGAGTTAGAGAGGTTTCTTACGAGCTTGCTTTGCCTCCTAGTATATCAAGAGTTCATCCGGTTTTCCACGTGTTGATGCTCCAGAAATATCATGCCGACATGTCGCATGTGTTAGACTACAACATGGTTCAGCTAGATGAGAGCCTGGGTTATGAGGAGGAGCCAATTGCCATTCTTGACAGGTAGGTTCGCCAATTGACATCCAAGAAGATTTTTGTGGTAAAGGTTCAGTGGAGGGGTCAACTAGTGGAGGAGTTGACTTGGAGACTGAGGAGGACATGCAAAGCAGATATCCACAATTATTCAGCACTCCAGTTATGATCCTAGACCCGTTCGAGGACGAACGTTTGTTTAAGAGATGGAGAATATAACGACCCGGCCGATCATTTTGCTTACTAGATCCTAGTTCCCTTAATTAAGACTCACCATATGTTCTTTTACTACTTTATGACTTACAGGGATGGTTAGTTTGGGTTTGGAAAGGTTCGGGCTGAAATTGGAACAACTAGTTCCTTAATAATGGCTTAAAAATGGTTAAGTTTGAATTGAGTCAATGTTTTGAGTAAACGACCTTGAAACCGGGATTTGACAATCCTTGTAGGTTTGAATGATGATTTTGGACTTGGGTGTATGTTTAGATCAGGTTTAGGATGACCACGAAGCGTTTCAACACATAAAGTTGGAAGTTGGCGCATTGAAGGGTTTTCAAGTTCCTTAAATTTGGTTTGATGTAGGTTTTGGTGTTATCTCGAGGCCCGTTTGGGATTCCGAGCCTGGGAATAGTTTATTATGGTGATTTTTAACTTGCACACAAAATTTGGTGTCATTCTGGGTAGTTTAAGTACGATTCGGTGCGTTCGGGGTAAGATGGAAGAACTTGAAATTCATAAGTTAAATTCAATTTGGTTTGGAGTGCATTTCTTAGTTTTGATGTAGTTTTACGTGTTCTTTGGGGTCGATGTCACGTCCCCAAATCTACCAAGTCGTGATGGCACCTATCGTGGTACTAGGCAAGCCGACACACTAACAAAACCAACCAATATTTCCATTTTTAATATAAATTCGAATCTATTTAACAATAAACCTTCATAAAGGGATTAAGTCAAAACAACACTGCGGAAAGAAAGCCCGACATCGGGGTGTCACTAGTCATGAGCATCTACAAAGGACTGCCCGATAACACTAAGACATATACAGACTGTAAAATAACTAATAACAATTTATAGGAAGACATGAGGGAGAAACCCAAGGATGTGATCACCGTGCAACTACCTTACTAACTCCAGCACATCCTCGACGGATGAAAACAACACTCACTAGCACGTCCACTAATCCCTGGATCTACACACAAGGTGCAGGGAGTAATGTGAGTACGCCAACTCAGTGAGTAATAAAGGTAAATAGATACTGAGCAGTAGTGACGAGAATTAAAATATATATAGTTCATATCACGAAATCTTAGTAGAATACAACAGGCTTCTAAATCAGTATATGAATCATATCATCTCGTTAAAAAGTCCAGTTTTCGGTAAAAATCATTTGAAGATATGTAAAATCCATTTAAAACATCTTTCAGCAGTTTTCAAACAAAGTGATGAAACAACGAGTAAGAATGATGAAAACATAGTCGGCCCCTGGGGCAAAACTCACTCGTATACAGCCCCTCGGGCAATCATCACTGTCACTCATATACAGACCCTCGGGCATACCTCACAATCACTCGTAAATAGCTGCATGGGCATACCATGAATCAAGAACAGCCCCTTGGGAAAAACATCATATCACTCACTCAGGGTACCCGCGCTCACTGGGGGTGTGCAAACTCCAAAGGGGCTCCTACAGCCCAAACGTTATATCGCTGCGGCGTGCAACCCGATCCACATATCGCTGTGACATGCAGCCCGATCCATATAAATACATACACACACACACACACACACACATATATATATATATATATATTGCTATAGCGTGCAACCTGATCCATAAATATATAATCCTCACAATCAGGCCCTCGGCCTCTCTCAGTCATCAACCTCACAAGCCACTCGAGCTATCAGTAAAAACAGGGTGCTCAGCCCAAAATATCATTTTATGCATCAAAAACGGAGTAATGAGGACTGAGTTATGAAATCAGTAAAACATAGCATGACTGATTACACGTCTTAAATCAAAACAATGAGGAAATAATCAGAAAAGGCCCCTAAGGGTCAAAACAGCTATGGCACAAGGCCCAATATGGCATTCAGCCCAATTTACAGGAAATTCTTTCTAAATCACATAAGTATCAAACAAATAGTTTCAGTCAAATACGCAACTACATAGTTGCTACGGGACAGACCAAGTCACAATCCCCAATGGTGCACGCCCACGCGCCCGTCACCTAGCATTTGCATCACCTCACAATAGTGAAACGATGTGAAATCTGGGGCTTCAAACCCTCAGGACAAGATTTACAATCATTACTTACCTCAAATCGGACAAAACTCTAACCCGCGATGCTCTTGCCTCTCGACTCGGCCTCATAATGCTCCGAATCTAACCAAACTCAGTATATTATCATCAATATACGCTAAAGGAATGAATTTCACATGAAAATAATCAAATTAGATAAAAAATCCCGAATTTGGCTCAAACCCGGCCCTGGGGCCCACGTCTCGAAATCCAACAAAAATCGCAAAACTAGAAACTCCTTTCACTCCCACTATACATACCAAAATTATCAAAATCGGACCTCAATTGGCCCCTCAAATCCCCAATCAAAGCTCTCCAAAACTCAAGCCCTAACCCTTCAACTTCACCCCAAATCCTCCACTAATTTCATGATTAAATAGTGGAAAAATCATCACAAACATAAAATACAAAGCCCAAGTTACTTACCTCCCTGATACCCTTCGATTTCCGCTTGAAATCACAGCTCGCGAAGGAGATCTTATATACTTTCTGCCCAGAACTTCCGCATCTGCGGTCAAACCAACAGCATCTGCGATTTTCACTTAAACGCCCTTATCCGCATCTGTGTCCATATAGTCGCACCTGCGGTCACGCAGGTGCGCTCATCCTTTCATACCTGAGGTCTATGGCCTTCTCAATTGTGGCCACTTCTGTGGCTACTCACCCGCTTCTGTGATCATCGCAACTGCGATCCCCACTACGCAAGTGCGGCTATGACAGCTGAAGGAAGTCTTCAGCACTTCCTCAAATCCCACCCTTGATCCGTTAACCTCCCGGATTCAACCCGAGGCCCTCGGGACCTCAACCAAACATGCCAACAAGTCACATATCACCATTAAAACTTATTCAAACCTTCAGAATGCTCAAAACATCATCAAAACAACAATTTACCCTAGGATTCAAGCCTAAGGATTTTCAAACTTCCGAATTCCGCACACGATGCCAAAATCTATCAAACCTCATCTGAATGACCTGAAATTTTGCACACACGTCACAAGTAACACAATGGACCTACTCCAATTTCTGGAATTCCATTCCGACCCCGATATCAAGATTTCCACTGCCAACCGAAACACGCCAAATTTCCAATTTCACCAAGTCAAGCCTAAATCTACCACAGACCTCCAAATCATATTCCGGAGACGCTCCGAAGTCCAAAATCACCCAGTGGGGCTAACCAAATCATAAAAATCCAAATTTTAGATCATATGCTAAAATGTCAAGACATGGTCAAACCTTTCAAATTTAAAGCTTCAAGTTGAGAATTATTCTTCCATATCTATTCCGATTAGCCTGAAAACCAAAACCAATGGCTTACATAAGTCATAATACATCACACGGGCTAGTTATGCCTGGGATCTAGCGAGCGAAGTGCAAATGCTCAAAACGACCGATTGGGTCATTACATTCGCCCCCACTTAAACATATGTTCGTCCTCGAACGTGTCCAGAGTTGTTCCAAAAACCATCAAATCGCTGTATAACCTTACCATGCACATACTCGGGGGTGATCCCACATCACCCCATCCTATATAGGCCCGATATCACAACATAACTGAAATTTCACAATCCAACCTAGCCCATTAACCTTAGAACCAAATTTCCACTTCTAAAATTATCTATAAGATCAGAACCTCACATCTATACTCTAAATAGATCCGAACAAGTTGTAACAAACCATATCTATAAACCTAGATGTTATTACATGATATACCACATAACTCAAACACTTGTAGCGATAATTTCTAATCACAGCAGCTACTCAAAACAACCGATTACCAATAATAAACCTCTTATCTAATAAAGCCTCATTCCAACACTTTCGTATTCTTCCAATGATCAAAGAAACACGCAAAAATCATAACCATTCCTCAGATCAATCAATCATGGAGTTCCCTCTCCTTCGGCAAGAACCATAGTAAATTTCTAAGCCAAATTCCAATATTATCCTTCTAACATGCTGAAATCGAATCTGATAGTATTCATTCTAGATCCCAATGACCTCATCTCACCCAACACGACTACTCTAGTGACATGCCGCATCGAAACAATCTAAAGCCACAACTCGTGCAACCCGCACACCAGTAAGCAATAGTCCAAATGTACTCGATTCATGGAAAATGAATCAAATGAGAGAGCTATACCGCAAATTCACCAGTACTACCACAACACAATGCTAAGAACCCATCACACATCGTAGAACTAGAACACATGAATCTAACCCGCAAGATCACACCTCCACCTGACTTCACTACAATGTGTGACCTATTCCAAACACTGGTCCACATGAATCACCTTAAGTCACCATGATCAAAATCATCAACCACGCGTAATTTGATGTCTTGTACCAAAACTATTCAGATAGATAGCCAAAACCACTTAGCTCTCCGGCAATGGCACCAAAAAGTGATCGGGTCCAACCCTACACCACTACAGAGTGGTGAGAGCGGTTGATACAACTTTTAACCAAGAAGGTCGGGATCGAATCCACAGGGAGCTACAATAATGTTTGGAGTTGGATTCCTATCTGATCTAGCAGTGTGTAGTGCTCTTGATTACACTTCTAACCATATTTGTTTGTTTGTCACTTCTAATTTTATACTAATGATATGCGAAACTAAGCTAAGTATAAATGTTTGTAAGGTTTTCTAAATGGTTAAAGAGGCACTAGAAAAGTGACTTTCCCCTAGGTAAATACTTGACGGGTTTTAAAGTTGTAACGACCCGACTGGTCATTTTGAGCTTTTGCATTTTGCTCGATAGTTTTCGGGCATGACTTGCCCCGTGTGATGTATTATGACTTATGTAAATTGTTGGTTTTGGTTTTCAGGGTAATCAGAATGAAATTTGGAAGAAAACAGTTCTCAGTTGAAGCTTGAAATTCGAAAGGTTTGACCAAGATTTGACTTATTTGTATATGATCTCGGATCGGAATTTTTATGGTTGGGTTAGCTCCGTTAGGTGATTTGGGACTTAGTAGCATGATCGGAGTGCATTTTGGAGGTCCGTGGAAGGTTTATGCTTGAATTGGCGAAATTGAGATTTCGGCGTTTCCGGTTGATAGGCGAGATTTTGATATAGGGGTCGAAATGGAATTCCGAGAGTTGCAGTAGCTTTGTTGTGTCATTTGGCATGTGTGTGCAAAATTTCAGGTCATTCGGACGAGATTTGAAAGACTTTTTGATCGAAAGCATAATCTAAGAGTTCTTGGAATTCTTAGGCTTGAATCCTATGTTAAATTGGTGATTTGATGTTGTTGTGAGCATTTCAAAGTTTTTAACAAGTTTGAACGATGTCATGGGATGTGTTGGTATAATTGGTTTGAAGTTCTGGGAGTTCCCGGTAGGTTCCGAGTAGTTTTAGGTCGAAAATCATAACTGTAGCAGGTCCAGAAGGGTTGCAGGCCTCGGAACTCACCCGCGCGGTCTGCACAAAAAGAAGTGCGGCCACGGTACGTGCTGTGCGGACCGCACAAAAAGAAGTGCGGCCGCGGTAGATGCTGTACGGACCGCACAAAATGCTGTGCGGCCGCGGTGGGGAACTTTTCACTAGTCCTAGTTCAGAATCTCACATCTTTTGATCTACGAGGAATTTTGAGATGATTTAAAAACGAAAGTTGTAGCTCTTCGTGTCTAGTTTCCCGAAAGATAAAGATATTGCAATTTGGACATCTGTAGAGAAAGTTATGGCCAAAATACTAAAGCCTCTCACTATAGAGGAAAGCTGTGCTGCCGCGGTCGATTTTGTGCGGACCGCGGAGGTGGAGATCTGTGGGGTACTCTATAAATACGAGGTGTTGGGTTTTATTTGATATTTTGACCTATAACGCTCAGATTTTGGCAATTTTTCGAAGGTTTTTCAAGAAATTCATCGGGGTAAGTGATTCTAACTCAGATTTGGCTAGAGTACATGAATCTATCATTGAATTCATCAATGAATTCGTGATTTGGGATGGAATTTGGGAAGAAAATTTGTGGAATCTTCCAAAAATATAAAATGATGATTTGAAGGACCAAATGGTACCGGACTTGGATAATTTTTGTATGGTTAGACTCGTGAGAGTATAAGGGTTCTAGTTTTGTGAATTTTGTCAAATTCCGAGATGTGGGCCCGAGGCTCGGGTTTTGGTAATTTTGGGAATCATGCCCTTTGTTGATTGTTTTCGCTTGGGCTTTGTTTCCTTAGCATATTATGACGTATTCGTTCTGATTTATGATAGATTCGACGCGCGTGAAGTCCAATTCGAGGGGCAAAGGCATCGCGAGCTAGAGATTTAGCCGGTTCGAGGTGAGTAATGATTGTAAATGATGCCCCGAGGCTTTAAAACCCCGGATTGCACATCATATTGCTATATTGAGGTGAGACACGTGCTTGATGATGAGCATGGGGTTGTTTACTATTGGGTATTGTGACTTGGTCCGTCCCGATTGATGATCTTTCCACGTATTTGACTAAAACTTGTTTGTTATCATCATGGTTTGGGATGATTGCCATATTTGGGCTTTGTGCCAACTATTTGAACCCTCCGGGGATTTTTATCGCTATTTCCTCACGGTATTGATTTATTACCTGAACTCAGTCCTGTTGTTTTCCACTGTTTTACCACTCAGCCACTCTTACTCAGTTTTGAAACTTAAATGATATTTCTAAATGATTTGGGCTGAGCACTACTGTTTTACAAATGCCCGATGGGCTTGTGATGATTTTCTGACTGAGTGCGGCCAAGGGCCAGATGTGAGGATACACTGAGTGATATGAGGATGAGTGCCGAGTGATGTGAGGCTGAGTGCCAAGAGATGATGCCACGAGGTGGCTTGATATAGTGCTTGGACTGTAAGGGTCCCCTCCGGAGTCTGCACACCCACAGTGAGCGTGGGTACCCATCATGATCTGAGAGTGAGCCCGAGGGGCTGATATTGTACTGAGAGTGAGCCCGAGGGGCTGATATTATACTGAGAGTGAGCCAGAGGGGCTGATACTATCCTGAGTGATTGATACTGTGCCCGAGGGGCGGATTTCTACTTGTTATTTACCTTCCAAACTACCTGTTTTACTTGTTTAAAAAGGGATTTAACTTTATTTTTTCACGGATTTACTGCTTTAAGTGATTTTACTGCTTTGATATAGAATTGCCTTGTGCCTGTACGTATTTTCATGCTTTTAGCCATTCTTTATATTTGTTACTCACTGAGTTGGAGTACTCACTTTTCTCCCTGCACCCCTGTGTGCAGATTCAGGCATAGCAGATCTCGCTCCTGAGTGCTGATCCTTCCAGTCTAGGCGGTGTTTTGGAGACTACGAGGTAGCTGTTGGCGCCCGCAGCCCCCGTGCCTCCCTTTATCTTATTAATTCTATGTTTTTCAAACTATTGTACCAAACATCGTACCAAGTAGACTCGTATCAGGATCATTAGTTGCTCATGACTTGTGACACCCCGGTTTGGGCTGTGTCGGGATGGTTCCTTCTATTGTTATCTATATTTCCATGAAGTATTGCTATTAAATCATGATTTAAACTATTTTATGGTAATTAACTACTTAAAGAACTGTACTATATTGGATTGGCTGGCCTTGTCTTCACGAGAGGCGCCATCACGACCAGGTTCGGGGATTAGGGTCGCGACAAGTTGGTATTAGAGCCTAGGTTACATAGGTCTCACGAGTCATGAGCAGGTTTAGTAGAGTCTCACGGATCAGTACAGAGACGTCTGTATTTATCCTCGAGAGGCTGCAAAGCCTTTAGGAAGAACTTCACATTCTTGAATTCTAATCATGCATCGTTGATTCAGCTTGAAAAGTAACTCTTGAATTCCTTCCACGCGTTCGTATGCGCACATGAGCGCTCAGTATCAGATGTGCCTTGATGGCTTGTGATTCCCTGATGGAGGGGCGAGATGTGATCTCTATGAGTTGATGTTGGGCCAGTTTGGAGGACTTGAGGCCGGAGCTTTGCCTATAGCTTGAGCACCGAGGTGCTGATCGTGTGAGCAAGTATTTTTGAATGTATATATTTGGTATTGTCCCTACTAGTGGAAGTGACGACTGGATAACTATGTGATGAGTATGTTGGTACTGCGAGATTTATCCACATGATTTGGAAGCGACGAGAAGGTCTGCTAGAGGATAGAAGCACTATTAGGTGCTTGAATTCCATCTTGATTCGAGGTATAGCCCCGAGTTATGGGCGTGTGAAGGATCTTTTCATGTTTCCCAATTGTGAGTAAAATAAATTTCATGTTGCAGTATGAGTTCAGACTCAGGAATAGTAAGTGACTGCATACAGTTTATGACGGTGGAAGGTATACAGAAATGTTAGTTAGAGGTAAAGCAGATGGGTTGTCTCCTACCAAATGTTCTAAGGTTGTACAATCCTTATGTATCTGTAAGAAGATCTCATTTGCGAGTGAAGGATATTTATTGCAATTTAAATTGGGTCGATTAGAGAGTGGGTGTAACGGTTGCTAGAGTGGAATGCGATATTTGCAGAAGAGTTAAAATTCTAGATGATCTGTGTTTTCACAGGCTTATAAAAGATTTGAGTTTAAACTCACTATGGTATCATGGCATCAATAGAGTATAATCGTTATGAGTTATTGAGTGTGTGCTGATCTATGGCTTCGAGTCAAGTGGGGGAGCCTGCTATTGATTAGGTGATTGCACGGTTAGGTGCTATGTTGGTTCCAGTTTGAGGCGTGCTGGTGAATCAGTTATGGCTTGCGGAAATTGAGACCGAGGATGGCTCGAGTAAAGGAAGATTTTGATGAAGATTATATTATGCTTCATAGGTGTGTGAGAATCACGGGATGTCTTGAGTTGTTATTGGCAAGAATGCTCGGTGCATAGAGTAGGAAGTTGCTTGGTTGTATTGGGAAGAGGTTACATTCTGCGGTGTCGGAGTGCCAATGAGACACAAGTTGTTCGGTTCATTTGATCAGACTAATTACAGTTTGAATAGAGTGAATAACTCTCGAGAATGGCTCTAATGTATTAAAGATTCTACATGTAGCAATTGGTTATTTTAAAGTTGTATATGTGGTTAGGAACTGAGTTTTCATTTGGAAGATGTCAAGACTTGTGGTACTTTCTACATTAACTATGGGATTCTATATATCAGTATTAGGAAGGTAATGGTTCCATATTCGCAGGAAGCCCCTTCGTGGTAGGTATTTTGAATGTGGTGCTTTTGAAAACATTTAAGAGAGTACTTAGTGGCTTATAAGCCTTAGACAGTGTGGTTTCATGCTTGGGTCTTGCGTGGTCAGTCTGGGTTGAGGAATTGTGGCGTTGTAGCAAGAAGAAGTGTCAAGCTAACAGTAGATCAGAGGGAAACTTGAATAGATGGGATAGCGTGGTAGTAGGCCAGATCGGTATGGTAAGGATATGATTAGTTCCTTGGGTGTTTTCGAGGTAACGAGTCTCTGCAGGTGTTTTGCGGCAATTCTTTTGGGTTTTAGTGACATGCGTAGCTCGGTTGAGTTAGAAGGATTCAGTCCTGATGAGTTAGTGTTGTGCAAAAGGAATTCGGGGAGTTCTAAATGATTTCCACAATAGTTAGAGAGGTATATTTTTCCTATTGGAGTGGGGAGCATGGGATGTATAGTGGTTCTCTTCTAGATGGGATCAATGGGGAGTTCTTGGCTAGTGGAATGCATAGTTGCTTGTGGTTCTGAAGGGATATGAAGTTCTTATGGTTATACTAGGATGGTACGAATTAGGAGGTATGTTGTAAAGGATTGAGAATCGCGTGTGTAAGGTTGCGGTTCAGATCTGAAAGGATGGTCACAACTCTTAGGCGGTAGGCTATTTCAGATAATTAAAGGAACGAGCTTCAGATAATAAGAGAAAGGGTCTTTGGATGATTAAGGAAATGGTATTGCTAATTTGGGTTGATTTGACGAGGGCATATGTTTCAGAAAGGGCAATGTGATTAAGTTAATGATACTTCGGTAGTATTGCGGCATTTTCTTGTTAGATCAATTGCTGATATTCGAGTTTGCTTGGTGGCATAGAGGAATTCTAGATTTTCTCTCGTGGAATAATTGGGTATTTAAGGTGTGGTATGTATTCGGACGGCGGAATTAGAACCAGATATGTTGAATTATGGGCCATATGGAGTTGGAGACGGGAAGTTCTCATATTCAGGCTATGTGGTGGTTGTGAGTCGTGTGTATCGGCACTGTTTAGTGACTATCGGGATTTGGAGACCCGAGCAGATCTTTTGTTGCTTGGTATGTTAGATTTTGAATGTGATATTGGGTTCAGACTGGTTGTCTCCGTGTTGTGTCATTCTTGACTATTGCACTAAGGTAACGTTGTTGGCTATGCCGGAAATGCCACGGATTGAGTGGCGAGGTTCGTAGGATTATTCCCTAGTGGAGTAGTTTTATATTTCGAAGGCCCAGCGGACGGTTGGGAATGATTGTCTTTCTTATTTAGGCTTTCGTGATGGATGTCAGTGTAAAGGCTCCTACCATTGATTTAGTTCCGGTGGTGAGGGACTTTTCAGATATGTTTCATGTGGCCGGGCATGTCGTCAGACAAGGTTGTTGATTTCGGTATTAATTTGTTGTCGGGCACTGTATCGTACGGCACCAGCAGAGTTAAAGGAGTTGAAGAGCAACTCCAGGATTTTTGTGATAAGGAGCTCATTGGCAAACCAATGTGGATGCGTGTTCTAATTTGAGCCGGCTTGGTTGGCTCCGAATTGTACCGTGAGGGGTGTGTTGATTCGATTGTTATTGAGCTTATTAGTAATATGGGGAGATCTATGAGTTACCTTTCTGTGTTGCGAGATGTTATGATTTGTTTGTTATAGGTACATATGGTGCGGTTCTATTGGAGTTTCATAGTGAAAGTCGAGCGGGAAGAGTGATTGGGTATTGCTAGGTGAATGGCGTATCGGTTATGTCCTTTCGGGTTATTGTGGTATATGTTATTTGCTTCACCTTGGGTATGATGATTTGCTTTGGTTCCGAACATCGAATTGTGCGTGGTTGTCGATTTCGAGCATAGTGACTTAAGGTGGTTCATGTGGAGCAGTGTTGGATAGGATCGCACATCGCAGCAAAGTTATGTGGAGGTATGACCTTGCGGGTTAGATTCGTGTATTCTGTTCCTATGATGTGAGACGGGTTCTCAGCCTTGTGTTGTGGTGGTACCGGTGAACTTGAGGTACAACTCTTTCATTTGAGTCATTTTCATGATTTGAGTATGTTCGGACTGTTGCGTATTGGTACGTGTATTGTGCAGGTTGTGGCTTAGGCCTGTATGGATGTGTCATGTCACTAGAGTAATGTGTTGGATTAGAGGAGATCGTTGGGGATCATTAATAAATATGAACGGATGCGATTTTAGCATGTTGGAAGGATAGTATCGAGCTTCGGTTCGGAAATTTGCTGTGGTATTTGCCAAGGAAGAAGTGGCTTCACGAATGGTTGATCTAGGAAATGGTTATGGCTTACCGCGTGTCTTAGTGATCATTAGCAGTATATGAAAGTGTTGGAATGAGATTTTAGTTGATAAGAGATTTTGTACCGGTATTCGGTTGTTGTGGTTAGCTGCTGTGAATAGAAGTTATCGTTACAAGCGCTTGAGTTATGTGGTTTATCATGAAATGGCATCCGAGGTTGCAGGTATGGTTGGTTACAGCTGGTTCGGGCTTATTCACAGTATAAATGTGAGATTCTGATCGTATTGAGGATTTTAGAAGTGGAAATGTGGTTCTATGGTTTATGGGCTAGATTGGGTTGTGAAATTTCAGTTACAATGTGTTATTGGACCTATATGAGATAGGGTGACATGGGATCACCCCGGATATATGCATGGTAAGGTTATTCAGCAATTGGTTGGCTTTTAGAACAACTCTGGGCATGTTCGAGGACGAACGTATGTTTAAGTTGGGGAGGATGTAATGACTCGACCGGTCGTTTTGAGCTTCTGCATTTCGCTCGCCAGTTTTCGGGCATGACTTGCCCCGTGTGATGTATTATGACTTATATAGATCGTTGGTTTTGGTTTTCAGGGTAACCAGAATGAAATTTGGAAGAAAACAGTTCTCAGTTGAAGCTTGAAATTCGAAAGGTTTGACCAAGATTTGACTTTTTTGTATATGATCTCATATCGGAATTTTTATGGTTGGGTTAGCTCCATTAGGTGATTTGGGACTTAGGAGCATGATCAGAATGCATTTTGGAGGTCCGTGGAAGGTTTAGGCTTGAATTGGCAAAATTGAGATTTCGGTATTTCTGGTTGATAGGCAAGATTCTGATATAGGGGTCGGAATGGAATTCCGAGAGTTGGAGTAGCTTCGTTGTGTCATTTGGCATGTGTGCGCAAAATTTCAGTTCATTCGACGAGATTTAAAAGACTTATTGATCGAAAGCATAATTTTAGAGTTCTTGGAGTTCTTAGGCTTGAATCCTATGTTATATTGGTGATTTGATGTTGTTGTGAGCGTTTCGAAGTTTTGAACAAGTTTGAACGATGTCATGGGATGTGTTGGTACAACTGGTTTGAAGTTCCGGGAGTTCCCGGTAAGTTCCGGGATGTTTTAGGCCGAAAATCATAACTGTAGCAGGTCTAGAAGGGTTGCAGGCCTCAGAATTCACCCGCACGGTCCACACAAAAAGATGTGCGGCCGCAGTACGTGCTGTGCGGACTGCACAAAAAGAAGTGCGGCCGCGGTGGGGAACTTTTCACTAGTCCTACTTCAGAAGATCATATCTTTTGATCTACAATGAATGTTGAGATTATTCAAAAATAAAAGTTGTAGCCATTCGTGTCTAGTTTCCAGAAAGGTAAAGATATCGCAATTTGGGCATCTGTAGAGAAAGTTACGGCGAAAATACTAAATCCTCTCACTGCAGAGGAAAGCTGTGTGGCCGCGGTCATTTTTGTGCGGATCGCACTGGTTTTGTGCGGACCGCAGTCGATTTTTATGCGGCCTGCAGAGATGGAGATCTGTGGGGTACTCTATAAATATGAAGTTTTGGGGGTTTATTTGATATTTTGACCTACAGAGCTCGGATGTTTGCAATTTTTCGAAGGTTTTTCAAGAAATTCATCGGGGTAAGTGATTCTAACTCAGATTTGGCTAGAGTACATGAATCTATCATTGAATTCATCATTTAATTAGTGATTTGGGATGGAATTTGGGAAGAAAATTTGTGGAATCTTCCAAAAATAAAAATGATGATTTGAAGGACCAAATGGTACCTGAATTGGATAATTTTCGTATGGTTAGACTCGTGAGAGTATAAAAATTCTAGTTTTGTGAATTTTGTCAAATTCTGAGACCTGGGCCCGGGGCTCAGGTTTTGGTAATTTTGGGAATCGTGCCCTTTGTTGATTGTTTTTGCTTGGGCTTTGTTCCCTTAGCATATTGTGACGTATTCGTTCTTATTTTGGATAGATTCGACGCGCGTGGAGGCCAATTCGAGAGCCAAAGGCATCGCGAGCTAGAAATTTAGCCGGTTCGAGGTGAGTAATGATTGTAAATGATGCCCTGAGGGTTTGAAACCCCGAATTGCACATCGTAGTGCTATATTGAGGTGAGACACGCATTTGATGATGAGCGTGGGGTCATTTACTATTAGGGATTGTGACTTGGTCCATCCCGATTGATGATTTTACCGCGTATTTGACTAAAACTTGTTTGTTATCATCATGGTTTGGGCTGATTGCCATATTTGGGCTTCGTGCCAACTAATTGAACTCTCCGAGGATTTTTATCACTTTTTCCTCTTGGTATTGATTTATTACCTGAACTCAGTCCTGTTTTTTTCCACTATTTTACAACTCAGCCACTCTTACTCAGTTTTGAGACTTAAATGATATTTCTAAACGATGTTTTGGGCTGAGCACTACTATTTTACAAATGTCCGAGGGGCTTGTGATGATTTTCTGACTGAGTGCGGCCGAGGTCCAGATGTGAGGATACACTGAGTGATTTGAGGCCGAGGGCCTGAGATACTTTATATGCCACGAGGTGGCTTGAGTGATGTGAGGCCGAGTGCCGAGTGATGTCAGGCAGAGTGACGAGAGATGATGCCACGAGGTGGCTTTATATAGCGCTTGGGCCGTAAGGGGATCCTCCGGAGTCTACACACCCACAGTAAGCGCGGGTACCCATCATGATCTGAGAGTGAGCCCGAGGGGCTGATATTGTACTGAGAGTGAGCCAGAGGGGCTGATACTATCCTGAGTGATTGATACTGTGCCCGAGGGGCGGATTTCTACTTGTTATTTACCTTCCAAACTACCTGTTTTACTTGTTTAAAAAGGGATTTAACTTGATTTCTTTATGGATTTACTGCTTTAAGTGATTTTACTGCTTTGATATAGAATTTCCTTGTACCTTTACGTGTTTTCATGCTTTCAGCTATTATTTATATTTGTTACTTACTAAGTTGGAGTACTCACTTTACTCCTTGCACCCCTGTGTACAGATTCAGGCATAGCAGATCCTACTCCTGAGTGCTGATCCTCCCAGTCCTGGCGGTGTTTCGGAGACTACGGGGTAGCTGTTGGTGTCCGCAGCTCCCGTGCCTCCTTTTATCTTATTAATTCTATGTTTTTCAAACTATTGTACCAGACATCGTACCTAGTAGACTCGTATCAAGGTCATTACTTGCTCATGACTTGTGACACCTTGGTTTGGGCTGTGTCGGGATTGTTCCTTCTATTGTTATCTATATTTCCGCGAATTATTGCTATTGAATCATGGTTTAAACTGTTTTATGGTAATTAACTACTTAAAGAACAGTACTGTGTTGGACTGGCTGGCCTTGTCTTCACGAGAGGCGCCGTCACGACCGAGTTCCGGGATTAGGGTCATGACAAAAGCATAAGGCAAAGTTCTTATGATTGGGATAGCGATATAGCCAATACACGAAACTACTCACTCTATACCTCTCGGTAGCTTGAGTGACTTTTCCCTAATTGACTTTCTTAAGACCAATTGGGTGTCAAAATTGTGCAAGCAATATAGGCTCAAGTTGGGTATTACTATCTCTAGGTTTAGCCCTTTAATTAGGGCTATCAATCTCTTGAATACGCCCCAATTCCTTGTTGGCTTGATGTTCCTAGACTCAAGCTATCTTTCTCAAGAAGTTCCCAAGTCAAAACGGAACAAATTAGTATTTGCAACCACTAATTCAACATGGAAAACACAAATCAAGCCAAATATCAACCACCCATAAACATCTAAGCCTTAAAACAAGAGACCCACCAAATACCCACACTAGGGTTGAGCCACAACCCTAGCTAATGGGTCTAGCTACTCATAATAATGGAAGAAATCAATTATTGAGATGAATAATAACCCATAAAATATAATTCCAAGCTAAGATTCCAAGATTCAATGTTAAACTAGCTACACAATTACTCAAAATAGCTAAAAAATGGTGTTCACATGCTCAGCTACAGATAAGATGACCTAAAAATCTAAAAAAGAAGTATTTATGCAAGGCCAAATTTTTCGGACAAAAATGCCCCTAAAGGAGGTACCGCTGACCGCAAAAAATGAACTGCGGCCGCGATGAGGCTTTTTGGCTTCAAATCTTGTTCTCTGAATCTGGCCACCGCGGACCGCAGTAAATGGACTGCGGTTGCGATGGCTTCACCGCAGACCGCAACAAATGGACCGTGGACTGCAGTGTCTTTTTCACGCCCCAAAACCCGAGGAGCACGACCGGCGCTCAACCGAGTAAACCCGACTGAGCAAGCCTGTTAGGTTTCATACTAACCAAATTCGTCTTTGAATAAAGAGAAAATATACACCATTAATCAAATTCTATAAACATGTCATTAACAAGTCCATTTCATTTCCATTAACAACTTCGTTCACCATTTTGAAGATATTATAAGTTTTATACATCATTGCCAAACATCAATATTTCTACTTTAATTCCAATACCCGACACTACCCACAACCTGTCTACGGAGCCTCTAAATACAACTAAAGAATAATATGGAATTGCTGGCAACAAGGCTCCGGCCATACCTCAAATACAAAGTACATGATAAACAAATGAAACAGGACCCCAAAACGAAGTGGGGCTCACCAGTCAGCTGAAAGGATGATGCGACACTAGCTGCGACCAACTTTGCCTGCTATAAAAACACCTACATCCATTTAAAGAGGTAGCTCCCCCGGCAAAGGGGGCGTTAGTGCCATCGAATAGCACTAGTATGTATAATCAAAAACCATCTCATTAGAAAGAACAACCATACAAGAACAAAGAAATCATAAGGATTCAACAAAAGCTTTAAACAGTCACCACATCATCAAATAAAAGGAATCACATAGCTTTCACATAATTTCCATAGCTTTAGTTTGGGGAATTTAATACTGTTCCTCGTTATTCATAATGCAACCGCTTCCTTGAACGGAGTTCGATCACGCCCGATCGGCTAAGCCATTTTGCCAAGACGTTACCCTTATTTTATTCTCACTTTCTAGTTTCAATTATCAATACATTACCACCATATGTGTAGCATGGCATCCTATCACGACCCGATCGTCTAAGCCCTCTTACCAAGACGTTACCTCAATCACAATTTCATTCTCAGTTTTCGATTTTCAATATCAGCACAATACCACCATATGTGTAACATGGCGTTCGATCACGACCCGATCGGCTAAGCCGTCTTACCAAGATGTTACCATTTTCCATTAATCATCTCACTTCAATTTTTGTTTCACATATATTAGTTCATAGGCACTTGGGGCCACAATTCTCATATCATACTTGGCACTAGGCCATATTTCATAACTCTCATTCCACATCACTTTCACTTTCAACATAAAACTTGCAATTTAATATAGTGGGCACATACAAGAGCAATTCAATTTATAAGCATAGAGATGAATTCTCATGATTCGGCATAATAATCACAATTTAACTTGACTTGAAATCTAGGCAATTTAGCATATAGTTCACATTCTTCACATATCCCCAATTACCAAGAATAGCACATTGAACACATTGAGACACACCTTTCACATATATTCTTGCAACACAAAATCCTTTGAAGTAACAACTACCACATAAATCAAATTCCGGGCTTACAACATATGCGGGGACACCATGGGAGTTCAATTTCTAAGAAGAGGGGATTTTAGCCATACATACCTTGTTTAAGCTTTCCTTAAGTTACTACGATGTTCCGGTAATTCTAGCAATCCCAATCTACTTTGAGACATAACAAAATTGAATACAAATTAGGAATGTATTCATGGTTTCAGCTCATTTGAGCATTTTATTAAATACTAGTTGAGCATCTTGATTTCAAATCTCTTTTACAAGGTTTCCTTCATTTCCCAGCCCAATCTTTACTTATTTATGTTCAACAATCTTCCCACAAACATAATTTGTACATGCATATATACATAATACAATCACACCCAAGAATCATACCTCAATAACCCATCTTATACCCCAAACTTGAAATTAAAGTCTAATGTATAGAACCTTACCTCTTAGATGAAGAACATGTGATTGGGTTCTTTGATTCTTGAAGACTTGAGAAAGAGATGGGTGATTATGAAGCTAGGCTCCTTCTCTCTCTATATGCTCTCAACTCTCTCTAAAATCAGTAGAAAATGACCCCAAGTGAAGCCCCCAAAAGACTATATATTAAAATGGGGTCGGGTTATAACAAAAGCCCGATATTTGTGCAGTTGCGCCGCGTGGGGCGTCGCATGGGGTGCCACAGTTGTGAAAAATGTGCTCAGAAAATGTTTTTGAATGCTCTCTGTACCTTCCCACAGGCGCATCGCATGGGGTGCTGCGGTAGTGTAAAATTCTGCGCTGCTTTGGTAATTTGGTCATAACTTCTAGTAGGAGTGCCCAAATGACGAATGGTTTGAAGCGTTGGAAACTAGATTCTAATACCTTTCATTTGATAGGCTTTTCATAACATAAAACCTTATATATATATGCTCGTTCAAAGTAGGGACTTGTGCGAACTCATTTGGAATCTTAGCCTATTACAAAATTTTACAATTTGACTTAGACTTAGGCCCTTCCTTGGACCCCAAATTACTTACTAAAAGACTTGTATACTTATTTACCAAATCCAAGTGTTGTCCATCATGTTAATTGCACGTAAAATATTATAATTAGCCTACCTGGCACCACGAAATCCTAAATTACTTAGCGAAATTTTTCGGGTCATTACAGTCTTGAAACTTCCAAACTTCATGCTCTCTGAATCTCTTCTCCGCGGACCGCAACAAATGGACTGCGGTTGCGAAGAAGCTACCGTGGCCGCGAAGAATCAATCACGAGCCTTGTTGTTTGAAATTCCAAAATTGCATCCTATGTGATATTTTCCATCGTAGACCGCGATAAAAGCACTGCAGTCACGGTGTGTCTATTACAACAACGGTAGATTTACTACTGTAGTGGTTCTTAGACTTGTTCTTGGTACTTGTGCAGGTTTCACTATTTTTTAGTTGGTTTTGACTTCCTTGTCATTTTTTTGACCAAACACTGCAAACAAGCACAACATGTAAGCTTTCGGGATTACTTGTATACATTTTTAATCCAAAACTCAAGCAAAAAGGAATATAAAATAGACTAAAATCCCTAGTTATCAAATCCCCCAAACTTAAGCTTTTGCTTGTCCTCAAGCAAACAAAGTAAGTCCCACGTCCTTAAGAATAAAACCAAAAAAAATCAGCTGACTTAAGGTGACCTCATCTAGCATCAATTGGGACTAACAATTGCCCTCAATTCAAATGAATCATTAACAACATTCAACCTTTTAAGCACCATGTTTTTAGTGCGACACAAAAGCATCAAGAGTTGACTCAACTCATCAAGGAAACTCTTTCTACTACTTTGGTCATTGTGGAACCCAAACTCATACTCCTCACTCTTCCTTAAGCAAAACCTCACTTTTAGATTGTAGCACTCAGAATGAGGATTGTGGAAAACATACTCATTTCTCTCAAAGAAATGTTACAAGTCCGGCTCTAAGTACCATAAGCTTGCCCCTTATCCGAGTCACCACTAATGTAAGCTTCACTCAACTCAAGATCATATAGGGCTTTTGTGGGGATACAATGAACGCTTTTGGTTCAGGGTAGATAATATTTGGTCTAAGTAGGTTTCATCTTCCCTTAAGCACTTCGTTTGCTTCATTTTGGCACACATTCTCTTGACTCTTTGAGTCATTTACTTCTTTTTTAGGGGTTAGAGAGACACACCGTCACTCTTTCTTGTTCATTTCAAACCTTTTTCTCCTTTCTACTCTTTCCATGCCTTTCATCTTTTTACATTTATTGAATCCCTTCATTTATTCTACATTGTTCATTCTTTTTGACTTTTTGACTTTCTTTCTTTTTCTTTTTGCCTTTCCTTTTTTTCATTTTGTACCTTTAACCACTTTTTGCATTCCTCATCTCTCCCCCCAAACTTATGCTTTTGCCTTGTGCTAAAGAAAGATCGGGTGCCAAGAGAGGGCCTTTTTAGAACGGGTAAAGGCTTGTATCATGGTCTTTGAAAGAAAAAGGGCTATGGCTCAAAGGAGTTGACTAGGGATATTATCATTGGTAGGATATGGATGCTTTCAAGATACCATTCAGATCAAGGAGAGCCTATGATCACTTCTCAAGTCAAACTACACTTAGGATTTCGCCTAGACAAACATTCAGGGCAAGTTCTAGACTCAATGACACATGAATTGGACTTGCAAATCAAATTCTCACCACACAAGCTATAAGATTGCTAAAGAGATAGAGTCGGGGGCCCACAATAACCTTAGCTAAGATTTGAGCAATGCAAATGGTCCCGAAAAAAACTTGATGATTATTAGCCAACACAAGAGTCTCAGGGTCACAACTGTCACCATCCTATACACACCAATTTGTTTTTGACCATAAGATCAAAGGCAAATGTTTAGGCCCAAGTGAAGCTTTGCTAAGGCATTATTACTCACTAGCTACTATTTACACAAAAATGAAAAGAAAACAGACTCAAACCCTTAAGAAGGTTTTCATGCCATCCATCATAGGGAAGAGTCACCCGATTTACACAAACTCCACCTTTGTAAAGAACCATGACATTAAGAAAACCAAAGGCTTATTGAACGCAAAACTCAAAATAAGAAGCTACGAACTGATAAAGAAGCTACTAAAATGAAGTAAGAAGCTATGAAAGAAAATACGGAAGGTAAACTATATCTATATAATAGGGGATTTAAACAAAAATACATAAGAGGAAATGAATATATACATAAAAAGTAACTTTATATATAAACCAAGATTGCAAAATACGAAGAGTGAAATAAACTGATAAAATTATATACATACCAAAAGTGAAAAAGCATAACAAAAAAGAAAATAATACCATAATTACAGTCCAACATCTTCAAACTAGGGCTACCCCCTCAAATGAAAGCTAGCATTGTCCTCAATGCTAACTAGCCAAAAATAAGCTCAAGAAGAAGATAGAGAGTAAAGAAAACTCCCTATTGGTCCTCCGTCTGCATGGAGTCATGAGCTTGGGTCCCTGGGTCCTGTGACTGCTCGGGAACATGTGACTGGATCCCTGTAACCTATGCCTGCTCTAGGACCTGAGACTAGCTAGAGGAACCCCCTTGCGGGTCCTCCAACTCAATCACTGCATCATCTACCTAGGGGATCACCCTCCTCCTCTTTGGTGCCCTCTCCAACTCCTGCTCCTGCTCCGGCTCAGTCTGGGATACTGGAGGCTGGTCATGCAACAATAGCTCCAATGGTAGATAATCATCAGCCTTCATCTGCTCCACTTCTCCCCTCAACTCCTTCACAGACTCTTTTGAGGCCCGAGTATGCTTCAGCTTCTTTGTCTGCTTGGTCAACTCATTCAATGACTTCCCATGAGCATCTATAGCTTCCATAATCAACTTTTGGTTCTCTAGGATCTTCTTCTGGTTGTCCAAAAGCTCCTTGAGAGTCTCCTCCACTGAAGCTGGAACCTGTGACTGTGGGGATACAGACTGGGCTGCCACCGAGTTAGAAAGCACAGACATCTTAGAAGTAGCTGCCTACATCCAGTTGTTGATACTGGCAAGTGTTTGGCTCAAACGGTGGGCAGTCAATGGGTAGGCTGAGGATGAGGGGATATCTGGAGCAGTGGAAGTAGATGGTCTAGAGGCAATATCTGATGTGGCTGTGGGAGGCTGAGAAGAAGGGGCTATTACTACTAGCTCTTCAGACTAGCCAATAGAAGTAGTGACTTTACCTTTAGGATCTTTGGCTTTGGGGTTGTTATCAGCCTTGAGGCTGTACCATGAAAAAGGCATCTTTGGTTTCACCTTCACGTCAAACTTCCTTTTCTCCACGTCCTGGTCCTCAAAATACATTGTAAGGAAGTTCGGGAAGGGGTGTGATCTGTCACCCTCATTGATCACCCTAGACATAGCATTCCCGACATTGATCAGGAACCCCACCATAATAAATGCCACCAATATTACCCGGGAGATCGGCATGGAGTTTTCATGGGTAGTAGGGTCCAGCCTGTTGCATACTAAAGTCTCCCACCCCTTCGCCTCAAAATTCAGAGTCTTCCTCAATATTGAAACTCCTGATGTCAACCATGCTAGGGTGGTACCCGGAAGTGCCAGGTATTCTGCTACCATGAATGGGATGCCTCATCCAATGCTACCTTTTCCAAGTATAATGATTCATCTTCCTCAAGAAAGCCCAGGTAGTCATTAATTGTCTTCCCATCAAACTTCACTGTCAAATTCCACACCTTAGTCCCTTTAGTGCCCTTTTTATGTGGGTTGCATTTGCATAGAACTCCTTGACTAAGTGCTCATTTGCATCCCAGAGTTTGCTTGTAAAATATTTCCAGCCCGATCGATCTATGAATTGCCTCTTCACATTAAGGTTGTGAGGCAAAAGGTCCCTCTCAATGAATTTTTGCTCAAGAATCAATTTTCTCTGGGCAACCACTCTCGGAACTTGTGGTATGAAACCTCACTAACAAATATCCTTTGCCAAGCCTCCAGGTTTCTAGTTCTTTCCACACCCCCAGTTTGGGGTTCTCCCCCTTCTTTTTCATCAATGGGATCCTCACGGGGTGTTGAAGCTGTAGGTGAAGTAGAGTATGCACTATCACTACTCTCTGCTAAGCCCTCAGACAACTCAGAAGAAACTTGAACTGAAGCTTGAGCAGTAGGAGAGGCCGAAGGTGTAGATACATCTCTCAACCTAAATCTCTCCGGGAAGTCGGGTACATATTCCGGCACTGAGTCAGACTCTGACGCCTCCTAGGAGGTCAAATACTCACTTCCTTCTGAATGGGAAGTATCTCTATCTGCAGCCTTGATTTGTTTTCTGGTTTCCCCAATTGCTTTTGGAACTTGTGGGGCCAATTTTATCATTCCTCGTCTCCTACCCTGGAAGGACTCCCCTCTTCCTTTCTATTTGTCACCACCTCCTCTTGATTTAACCATTGTCTGCAAGGAGAATTTAGTCAATGTTTGTTAGTATCAATACCCGAAGAAGCAGTGAAGAGTATGATTGGAAAAAACTGACCGCGAATTGCATAAAATTCATCACGGCTGCAAAGGTACCATCGCGGATCGCGAAAAATTGCACCGCGGACAACAGTGGGGTGGGATTCAGACTACCCACTCTCTAATTCAGGTTCACCACGGACCGCAGAAAATGATGCGCAACCGTGGTAAGGCACCGCGGACCGCAAAGAATGCCACCGCAGACCGCGGTTATCAAGGCTTTAAAATCTCTCAAAAGATAGTTGACCGCGGACCACGACGGTCAAATTTTGGGCTCAGCATCTAGGGTTTCAAAGTTTCCTACATTTTAGCATTAATCAACATAGTATTAACCCACTAGGTATTTAATCACCATTTCTAACTAATTAAAACTTAATCTAATTAATATTATAGACCCTAAGTTAAAAATTGAAAGAAAAAAGAAGAAGAAGAAGTAAGAACTATCAAATTAAAAAAATAAAAACAAAATTAAAGATTAAGGATATATTTGGATTACCAGAAGTGAGATGCAATACAGATGAAGCTCAGTTCTTGTGTTGTGTAAATCAGTGCGTGAGTGAACAATACTCAATATTGTGTGAGAATGCAAAGAGCGAAAAATGTGAAAGGGGGCCTGAGGTCTTATTTATAGAAAAAGACCTGGGACCCACACTACTTACCCACCACGGACCGCGAAAAATCCACCGCAGACTGCGATTATTAAACTCAGAAGGGCACTGGCATGGACTTTATTGCGGACTGCATAAAATCCACCGCGGCCGCAGTAAGGCACCGCAGATCGCAAACAATGCATTGTGGCCGCGGTTGAAACTTCAGAGAACTATCACTTTTGCACATTTAGCACCGCTAACTACGGTCAGTTACTGCCTCCGCAGTGAGCCCATCGCGGCAGTGAAAAATGCATCGCGACCGTGAAAAATGCATCGCAGCAGCAGTCCAAACTTCAGAGAGTGCAGCATTTTTCCAATTTGGTCCTACACTGCATCAAAACAGCCCTACACACATCTCACAACTAGTTAGTCCAAAAGCAAATCCTACACTAAGAAGAAAATCAAAGAAAAACAAAAAAGAAAGGCACATGAGTTGCCTCCCAAGAAGCGCCTGATTTAACGTCGCGGAACGACGTTGGTTACCATCAAATCACTTTAGATGGATCATTGCCACCACGTGGTTGTCATCAATATTGGCAAGATAGTGCTTGACTCTGTGCCCATTAAATATGAAGATCTCTCCATTTTTGTTTTTCAAGTCAAGTGCACCAAACGGAGTCACAAGCACCACTTCAAAAGGTTCACTCCATTTCGACTTAAGCTTTTCTAGAAACAGACGTAATTTAGAATTGAACAAGAGAACTATATCACCCACTTTGAACTCCTTTCCACGAGCATACTTGTCATTAAGGTACTTCATCTTGTCCTTATACAAGGACGAACTGGAGTAGGCATGAAATTAGAATTCATCAAGTTCATTAAGCTGCTCCACACAAAGATTTGTTGTGACATCCCATTCAAAATTTAGCTTCCTCAAAGCCCACATAGCCTTTTGCTCTAACTCGACCAGTAGATGGAAAGCTTTCCCAAACACCAACCGGTACGGAGACATACCAATCGGAGTCTTGTAAGCAATCCTATAAGCCCAAAGAGCATCATCCAATTTCTTTGACCAATCGGTCCTATTTGCATTGACCATCTTTGACAATATACTCTTGATTTCCCTGTTTGAGACTTCAACTTGGCCACTCACCTGAGGATGATAAGGGGTAGAAACTTTGTGATTGACACTGTACTTTGCAAGCAAAGTGTGAAAAGCTCTATTACAAAAGTCAGACCCCCATCACTTATGATTGCTTGAGGAGTGACAAACCTAGTAAAAATACTCTTCTTGAGAAATGCAACAACACTCCGGGCCTCATTATTGGGTAAAGCCACAACCTCAACCCACTTTGAAACATAGTTAACTACCACTAAATTGTATGTGTTGCCATATGAACTAACAAATGGGCCCATGAAATCAATGCCCCATACATCAAAGATATCAACTACGAGAATAGTGGTGAGAGGCATCTCATCCTTCTTTGAAACTCCACCCGCTCTTTGACATTCATTGCATCTCTTCACAAGTTCACTTGCATCCTTATACAATGTTGGCCAGTAAAAACCACAACTAAGAACCTTTGAAGCTTTCCTCGCCCTACCATGATGACCATCATAGGGAGAGGAATGACAAGCCTCTAGAATACTCAATTGCTCCTCCTTCGGGACACATCTTCGGATCACACCATCAATGCATATCTTGAACAAGTAAGGCTCATCCCAATAGCAGTCCAAACTATCCCGTTTAAGCTTCTTCCTTTGGTTAGAAGAGAGCTCACACGGTATAATACCAGTCCCAAGGAAGTTGGCAACATCCGCGAACCATGGCATGCTATTCACAGATACGGAGAGGAGCTTCTCATCAGGGAAAGAATCATTAATTTCAAGGCCATCACGAGGCCTCCCCTTCTCCTCCAAGCGGGACAAGTGGTCCGCCACTTGGTTTTCACACCCTTTTCGGTCCACAATCTCCAAATCAAACTCTTGAAGAAATAAGACCCATCTCATCAATCGAGCTTTGGAATCCTTCTTCGTCATCAAGTATTGGGGCGCGGCATGGTCGGTATGAACTATCATCTTGGCACCTATGAGATAAGGCCTAAACTTCTCCATTGCGAACACAATAGCCAACAACTCTTTTTCCGTCACCGTGTAATTCGCTTGAGCATCATTCATTGTTTTTCTAGCATAATACACCAGGTGAAACATTTTATTCACTCTTTGACCCAGGACCGCTCCAACCGCCATATCACTCCTGTCACACATGATATCAAAAGGCAATCTCCAATTTAGTGCGGTAATAATAAGAATGGTGGTCAACTTGTACTTGAGGAGTTCAAAAGCTTTCATACATTCTTCATTGAACACGAACTTGGTATCTTTTTCCAATAACTTGCACAAAGGATTCACTACCTTAGAAAAGTATTTAATGAATCTTCGGTAGAACCCCGCATGCCCAAGAAAACTTCTAACCCCCTTGATGGATGTAGGAGGAGGAAACTTTGAGATCACTTCAATTTTAGCCTTGTCCACCTCTATGCCTTGCTTTGAGATCTTATGGCCGAGGAAAATGCCCTCCTCGACCATAAAGTGGTATTTCTCCCAATTAAGCACAAGATTGGTTTCTTCATATCGGGCCAATACCCTGTCAAGATTTTTCAAACATTCATCAAACGAGTCACCCACAATACTGAAGTCATCCATGAACACCTCCAAAATCTCCTCCACCATATCAGTAAATATAGCCATCATACATTGCTGGAATGTAGCCGGTGCATTACATAATCCAACTGGCATCCTAGAAAAGGCAAAGGTACCATACGGACACATGAATGTGATTTTCTCCTGATCTTCCAGAGCAATCAAAATTTGGTTGTACCCAGAATACCCATCCAGGAGAAAGTAGAAGGAATGCTCAGCAAGTCTATCTAGCATCTGGTCAAGAAAAGGCAATGGAAAGTGATCCTCTTGGGTCACTTTATTCAGCTTGTGGTAGTCCAAGCACACCCTCCATCCGATGACAGTCCTGGTAGGAATCAACTCATTTTACGCATTGGTAACCACGGTCATACCACCCTTCTTTGGCACACATTGCACCGGCGAAGTCCAAGAACTATCCGAGATGGGGTAGACAACCCCTGCATCAAGCCACTTGATCACCTCCTTTTTAACAACCTCTTGCATTGCCTCGTTCAACCTCCTTTGATAATCCACGGAGGGCTTTGCATAATATTCAAGAATAATCTTGTGCGTACAAAAGGCAGGGCTTATCCCCCGGATATCAGCTAAAGTCCATCCAATTGCCTTCTTTCATTTTGGAGCACCGCCAATGTGGCATCTACTTGCATGTTAGTAAGACAAGAGGAAAGAATAACTGGCAAAGTTGAACTAGGGCCTAAGAATTCATACCTGATGTGTGGAGGCAACGACTTCAACTCCACCACAGGAGGTTCATCAATTGAGGGCTTTGTTGGTGGAGTCTTCCTATTCACAAGATCCAAAGAGAGCTTCCGAGGCTCATAAGAGTAAGAGCCCATTCCATCACTATTGAAAAATTGGGTATGGTAACGGTTGAAAATCCGTTCCCACAGACTACCACACCGTTTCCATAGGGATATTGGAATGGTTTAAAGACCGTCACATCAGCTGACGTACCCATAGGTCTACTTGAACGGTTCTTGCAATGGTTTGCATAGCCGTGACAGTAGATACGTCTATCGCAACAGTTTTTGCTTTCTCTATTGGAACGGTTATCTTCTTCGATTGGAACATTTTTAAACTGTTACTATATTGTTTATACAACGGTTTTAAACCATTACCATATTATTTAAAGCTACACTTATGTAAGCTATCGCTACGGTTATGTTGGATATAACCACAGTTTGTTTAGGCTATCGTAACAGTTATATTTATATTTGGAACGGTTTGTAGATCATTTTAGAATAGTTAATGTGACCTATTGCAACGGTTTATATTGTCTACTGGAATGCCATTTGTGTCCTATTGTAACGGTTCTGGTAGACAATTGTATCAGTACAGTTAAAACTAAAATATAGCACCTGTTATAAATAAATATTTATACATATAATAAATTATAATAACACTCAAATTTAAATACATCATAAAATAAAACTATTATTAATACAAAATTATCCATCAAACAAATAATATCCATAAAGCAAATGTTCTACCCCACAAGTGCACAAGTTTAGTACATTTCAAGAGAGTAAATAAGTTCAAAAATGTTGGTAACAAAAGATTCCTAGAACATTCATCTATAACAATTCAGAATTCATTTCAAGTAAGGTCTAGTTCTTCATCGTCTTCATCATCTATTTCTTGATCTACTCCACCTACAAAAGAGGATAAACAAAGTTATTACCCTTCAAGAGCTTATAATTAATTGTATGTGCAGGGAAATATTTAATACTTTAAGCAAAATAATTTTGATGAATCTCATCCATTTCTTGAGTTCTCAATGTGATTTTCTTTTAGGAATTTGAGTTCAATTCTCCATATGACAAGAACTTGTTTAAAAATAATAAAGTTTACCATGAGACTAGCTAGAGCTACAATTCTTGTACAAGCAAAGTATCGAAAAGTTCATAGTGTATCCACAGAAACTATAACAACTCACTCTTTTTGATTTAAGATCATATGCACAGCAGTTGGTGTTGCAATCATTCTGGACAATTCGTCCAGAACTAAAAAGATGAAGTGCAGCTGAAAACCAAAACATGTAGAAGATTGCTAGGATAGCATATGGAATGATGGGGAAAATTATTAGTGCTTGTACTTCTCCAATAACCTTAGCAGCTTCTCTATTCAATATTTGACTAGTAGAATAGCAACTTTCACAATCTCATGATTTCATGTCAGTCAGTGAGTATTAAGGGGATTAGAAAATCAAAAGTCAAACTACCTAGCATAAAGGAATGGCAAATTCAGCAAATCATACATAAACCTATAAACCTGTGCATAGAAATAATAATTAATGTTTGTTTAAAGTTAACTTTTTAATCGGGAATTGAAAAATCAAGAATCAAACGACCCAGTAAAGAAAAGCGGTAATATTAGCAAATTATCAAGAAACTGTGCGCAGACATGCTAAATTCTCATAGTATTATTTATATACTGCTACTAAATAGAAAAAAAGATATTACCATATCCACTCTGCCTTGAAACAAAGCAAAATCCCAAGCAAGGAAGGAGGAGAAGAAGAAATAGAAGAAGATGTATAATATTTGGTACGTACTGACCTTGATTATTACTACCAGTAGATGGTCGATTGTTTAGTTGAATAACAACTTGTTGTGCAGAGGAAGCATCTACAGGTGAACGTGCACCGAACCTTAACATGTCAGGATCAAGTCGTAAATCTGGGTTTTGACGCTGAAGTCGTGCAATGACGTTCATTGTAATATTTTGTTCTATAGCATCCTTTTGTTCATTAAACTTTTCATGCATTCTTTGTTGCATCCTCTCTTCCATTTTCTCTATTTTCTGCTGCATCCTCTCATCAGCATCTAAAGAAGATTCAAGATTTCCCTTTTGCCCTTTTAACAAAGTCTTGGTAACCCCTCGTCCATACAATCTCACGCGACCTGAGGTCCCATGGCTGAAGCAAAAGCGTCAACTGAATGACTGCCATCTTCACTTTCCTGAGTTGATTGTATTCTCTCCATTTTAGCCTACAAACCAAATACAAGAGAAAGAGTTTTAAGTAACTAAAATTGAATCAATAATTAATAATAAATAAATAATCACAACAAACTTTAAATTAGAAATTTCATACAATTTTACTAATCGTATTGTCATATGAGCTTTTGTATACTCGGCCAAGTTTTCTTTTTCTTGTAGCCACAAAGATGTCCTTACTTGATAGAGTATCTGAAGTATCAGAGATTTTCTTCTTTTTTTCCTAGTTACATAAAAATAGGTATAAGAATCTTTTCATATAAAGTTAGCAAGTTCATAATTTAAAAAAAATAAGAAAGATAAAACATCAAACCACGCGAATTAGAGCAAAAGGTGTTCTGACAGCAGTATGCAGACACTTCAACTTATTTTGATTCTCTATATTAGTTTCGGACATTTTCTGCAAATAAACGAGTCAATCAATAGGTGATTGATTTACTGCAATTAGGAATGCTTCTAATGGTTTTGGTTTTCAAGTGAACGAAATAGCAAATAGCTCAACTCGAACACCAAATAAGACAGTGATTTATCCCGCTACTCTTAATCCTGATGGTATTTTTAGGCTTTATACACACTGTTTTGAAGGCAGAGATGAATCGAGCTTGGAAATCAATTTATCATCGCTACAAAATCAATGCCAAACTAGTGGATTCTGTGGTATAAACAATTATTGTACTGCAAGAAATGGCAGCAACATAGGTGCTTGTTCTTGCTTACCGGGATTTTTAATGTCAACCATGAAATGAAGACAGTTATTGAATCATGCTGATTAAAACAGTTATTGAATCATGTTGTCGTTGACCATTGCTACCCAGTTAAGGGCTTGAAAAGAGAGGGATGGACCGCAGCCCAAGCCTGATTCTGTAGACTACATCAGTTGGCTAACCCAAACCATTTCCCAGATTAGCCATACTTACTGAGTGGCAAAAAAATGAGTTCAACAGATTCAATATACAATTCACAAACACCAGGCTGACTAATATACAAGTCACAAACACTAGGCTGTTTTCACCTATCTATCTATACCGTTCCCTATATATCTTATCTCAACTTATAAGGCAAAGTTACTTGGTACTTGTTCTGATGGGAAGTAACAAATTTATATGATAAATTAGTCTAAGGTACATAGACTTAATACACACGCTTCAACTATCAACCAATTGAAAAGGAAATATGCAAGAAACTCGCAAACTTACACTATAAATAACCTGGAAGTACTAGCTAATGTGCACACTAGAATTATTCTGTACAGAATGTACAATCATTAAAACTAGTTGGGAGAAAGAAAGGCATTTAGGGTTCTAGCAATTATCTGTTATTGAATTATACGTATTCTTGAATGTATCTATCAACATCTAAACCATTTTAATTGTAAGTTTGAAAGTGGATTAGTAGAATAACTACACTGAAAGGATTTGTGAGTAGATTCGGCCCTTATCTTCTCCATTTTAATCAACATGATTCAACCTACAATATCACCATGATTCAACACTTGAAACTTTGAGGATATCCTTTTTCTCAGGTTTCAGTTGTTGAGCAGGATTGCAGAAAATCTTGCTTGGACGATTGTACTTGTTGAACTATTTTTTATTCTATCTATCCTGTTTATAGATCATCCTAGTACTTGTAACCAACTAGTTTGGCACATATGGGCAGTAAAAAATGGATGGCTTATAATATTAAGAAATATGCTTTTACATCATCTAGACCTTATACTTAGTTGTGACAGGATCTTCACATTTCAACTGTTCTCTTTTCTTGGGGATATGTTTCGATAAAATTGGCCACATCATATTCGACCAAACTGACTAGTAGTAGTAATAATTTACTATAGAAATATTTCAAACATAACATGGCAAGACGGAAGATTGGGGAAAAGCAAATTGTCAGAATTGCTACAATGAAACAGAACCAATTTCTGGAGTTCCTGGAGTTTGGATGAAACAAAACTATAGATTGTATACATTGGTGCTTTCATGGAGTTCCTGAACGAGATTAATTACACATAATGTGATTCTGGGCAGAGAAGTAAGCTCAGCAGACAATACACATACAAAGGTAACTACACTACAAATGAAACCAATAATAGACTATAGAGAACAAGCACACAAAAAATGTGCAAACAGAACACCCAAACACTTCAGCAGTGGCAAACAGATTTACCAAAGCCTAGGAGAGTAACATCGTCCCAAACCATCTTTGTTCTCTTGGGACAATACAGTATGCCCACTCCTAGTTACAATAATAGTAAAACTGTAAAATTAGTTTATTCTTGAAATGACTAAGACCTTCACATTCGGTATTATTTTACATCTGATTCTTTTGACTCAGGCACCAAAAAACAATTATGTTAAAACAAGACAAGACATTCTGGATGTAATTACCTTGTGAGGATCGGAGCTCCAATATTTAAGAAGATCCTTAAAGTGAGATTTCGGAATATCTACTAGCCTATTCTCTATTCGAAGCTCATCATTCTCATAGGCTGTGAAGTGAGTTGTCTTCAATTGACTCTTATACTTTCTCCAAGTATATATTGGAATATTTATATATATTTGTCTTATTCCTCAAATTGTTCAACTGCTTCATGAGAGGTAGAATCATCAGATCGTTCATGTACTCCCTGTGATGCAGGAGTGATGGAATCCATATTCCCTTGTTGTACTTATTCATGTACTCCTTGTGTTGCTGAAGAGGTGCAATTCTGTGGCACTTGCTGCACTTGTTCTTGCAATTGAGATCTACCTTTGGATTGTTGTTCTTCATTTGCATTTGACCTTAGAGCTTTCAAGGCTGTTTTTGTTGTCAACGACGAAACCTTTTGGTTCGCAAAGATGAAGGTAATAATCCACCTTCTGATTGTCGTTCTTCATTTGCATTTGACCTTGTAGGTTGGAAGGTTCTTTTTGTTGTCAACGACGAAACCCTTTGATTTCGCAAAGATGCAAGTGATCCAGTTGTAATGCGGTTGGATATTTTCTTATTTTTGCTTGAGAACCCTTCTTGATTCATAACTATTCAAATATTTTTTAGATTCTGAAAAGCAAACACAATATACGTTTGCAAAAGCAGCAAACATAGTATATCATGTCTTATTATGGGTAATTAACTTATATCCATTTTTGATCAGCAGTGTAAATGTTTAGGATCTTGGATCAAATAAGATCAAAGAAAACTGTCATTGGACACAGAAGCAGTGGTAGCTTTTATCACATCTTCAAAATAACTTTTCTATTAGATTCAGCTGCACTTAGAAAACTAAGAAACTTGAACAAGAATTTTTCAATTGCAATGAATTATTCAATTGATATATTTGAATGGAACCATAGAAGTAAAAACTTTCATCACTTCAGTTTCTTTAGAAGCAGAAAATGGAAAAAGCAAAAGTTTGATTTGACTTCAAGACTTGCATGCAAACAGATCACTTAACTCCTCAACCAAATAGTGAAAGCAAAAGTTTGTAAATTTATCATAGAGTCTTAGTTTAATAAATCCAAAGAAATGCCTGCACTTGGGAAATAGAACAACTAACAGAAGTTACAAATTCATGGTTTATCCTTTGCACTATCTTTTGAAAAAGCTAATAGATCCAGAATTCACAGTTTAGCAAAATATTACAATCAGTGCCAGTATGAGAGGTTAATTGAGGAGTGAAAGCAAAAAATATTTAAGTTAACAATACAATCAATTTTTATGTGGTTCTCATATATTTCATGTAGAACATTGAAGAAAAGTTCTTTGATAGCAAAATAAAGTTGAAAAGGTGAGAAAGAACATAACTGAAAAGCAAAGGCAAGGTACAAGTGCATCAAATTCAGATCTTCAATATAATAAGACAATAAGAAACTGTTGTAAATCACTTTATCAATATCAATATGTCATCAAAGCTATTATATTTATGTAACAAATGATCCTGCCCAACTTCAAATGCAAAAATAGGATTTTTACATATATCACCTAAGAAAGTAGTGCTACCAAATACTCAACCTTTCAACAAGGCAGTTGATAACATTAGAAGCTAATGGACAACCATTGACCAAGACTATAATTCTCCGTTATCTTCGAATCAAATTAACAAGTAGCATAAGTGTATCTGCTATAAGGAAAGCAAGAAAATTAGTTACTATAGATGAAGGGTGGTTAACTTGAATAAAGAGACTCATCCTTTTATAACTAAGAATTATAAACTAAATACATCCAGTTGTGAATTGAAAATCAGAAATTCATTAGCAAAAGGTTAACATCACAAGTGCATGTTTGTGAGTCAACATCAACTTTGTCTATGCTTGTTAACTCCATCTCTCAGATTTACAAACACAAGCAGATATACAAACAGTACATGGACAAGGAAAGCAAATTCCCATGTGAGTTACCTTGAAGAAGACAAAGTAAGGAACAAAAAAATAGAGTACAACACAGATATCTCGGGTTGTTCTTCAGCTTCAACCTGAAATACAGAGACATGCACAATAAATCAACACTGAATGAACTCAGCCATTCCGTGTGAGAGTGACGACCAAATATCATATTAGCTATCTGATACTGAGACTAGCTCGATGACTAAAGACTAGGTTTTCATACTTAGATCAACAAACATATTTTGCAACTGTAAATATACACAAGAGTTCTCAGATCTCAATGCACAAGTCGTATTGAATAACTTATGTCAAGTCATTTTTCAACTGTAATCTCGGGACAAACTTCAAATTTGATTCAAATTTGCAACTGCTGATTAAACTTCGCTTGATTCATAATAGTGAGGGTGTAGATGTGGTGCTTCTTTTTAAGTATTTATTTATTTCTCCAATATTTATACTAGTTCCCAAAAATTAGGCCATAAACTATATAGAATATTTGTTTAATTATGTTCACTGAAAAACGAAGGAACAAGCTCGACCTGACAATTTTTCACTGTAACTTAGATCACCTACACGCGACCGAATTTCCCCTAGCTAAAGGCCTTTTTTCTTGTAGTGTATAATTATAATAAGAAACAGAACCTTTTATGCAGCAAAACCAAGGGGGAATAATGTCCATTGAAATATATATCTCAAATAAGAAAAGAATTTGCAGATAAACCTAGAACCAACATCAGAAAATCAAAAGCTTGAAACAAAGAAAGAAAACCCCAAAGAGAAAGTAACCAAAAACAAAAAAACATATCTTCTAACAGAGGAAAAAGTATAAGAATTTACCTGCAAACTGCACCAGATGAAGCAACATATCTAAGGTTACCACCTGAAAATCCAAATGAAGCGTTAGACAAAAAATTTGTTGATAAATCTGTTACATTTCTATTAAAAACCCAGATAAAAGAACAATCAAAACAAGAAAAGCATACAAAAAGAATCACCTCTTAACAATAAATTAATTTGGTGATTTGGGGAAGGAGTGCGGGAGAAGTGCTGAAGCAGCAACTGTCCTTGTAGAAGTGCCGGAAAGACCGACAGAACTGTCCTTGGGGTTTTGGTCTTTGGAAACTCTAGGGTTTGATGATTATGGTGGTCTAATGAAGAGGTATTTGATGAAACTCGGCCATTAAACTCGGCAAAGATGAAAAACAAAAAGATCAGAGATGCGATTCTGGGTGAATCGACGAGGGAGCTCTGATGTATCAATGAGGGAGTACATTTGGATACAGTACTGGGGATACGTTTGGGACTTTGGGAGGTAGGCTGGTAATGTTAAAAATTTAAAAAAATAAGAAAATGATATGTCACTAATTAGCTTGGCGAGCCAGTAAAATTTTCAGCTGAAAAAATGAGGGAATTGAGTACCCGTTCCCATAGAATTTTTTTCCCAAAACCGTTGCCATATACATTTCTATTGGGACGGTTAACAAATCCGTTGTGACACAAAACTCTATGGCAACGGTTTTGTTACATTTGCAACGGTTTTGTTACATTTGCAACGGTTTGAGGTCTAAAGTGTGCTGATACCTGCCAAATTCTATTGTAACGATTTGAACCATTATTATATCACCTCTATAGCAACGATTTGTGAACTGTTACCAAAAAACTGTTCCCATAAGCCCATTTTCTGGTAGTGCATGTATAGCATTAACACACTCCACCCGACCTTCACCCTCATTTACATCAAGATTCAACAATACCGCCTCTAGAGGGTCCTCTGCATTGATCATTGCACTAGTATCATCAACTATCACTGTCGTGACAAGATCCACAAAAGAGAACACTTCAGTACTGTTGGGCTGCTTCATTAACTTGCACACATGAAAGACCACTTTTTCATCACCCACCCGGAAGGTGAGTTCCCCTACTTCCACATCAACTAAGGCCTTCCTAGTTGCAAGGAAAGGTCTTCGCAATATGATCGGAACCTCATAATCTACCTCACAATTCAAGATCACAAAATCAGCGAGCAAAATGAACTTGTCTACCCGAACAAGAACAACATCTACAATACCAAACAACCTCTTCATAGTTCTATCCCCCATTTGCAACCTTATTGAAGTAGCCCTCGGTTGCCCAATATCTAAAGTCTTGAAAATGGAGTAAGGCATCAAGTTGATACTTGCCCTCAAATCACATAAAGCTTTTATAAAGTCTGCACTCCTAATGGTGCAAGGAATGGTGAAAGCGCCAGATCTTCTAGCTTTGGAGTCATCGAGTGCACTATTGCACTAACTTGGTGGGTCATCTTGATGGTCTCACAATACATGGATATTTTCTTTGTCACCAAGTCTTTCATGAACTTGGCGTACCCCGACATTTGTTCTAGAGCCTCCACCAAAGGCACATTAATTGATAAGCTCTTCATCATGTCAATAAACTTCTTAAACTGGTTCTCATTTTTCTACTACGCAAGCCATTAAGGATAAGGTGGAGGTGGCCTTGGCAAAGGAGCTTTGGCTTTAGGCACAACCGTTTTCGGCATGTCTATTACGTGTTCCCTAAACGGGTTCACGTCATTTTGAGTTTCCACCTCGTTATCTTGGATATCAATCCTCACTTCCTCATTCAAGTTCTCATTAGTCACATTCTCAACCACCAAAGGGATATCATCCTCTTGCAACTCAACTTCATCACTCAAATTTTCTTTTTGTTTGGAGGCATTCACATTACCGCCTTGTCAACTTCTTGTAGTTACCGCCATTGCATGCCCGGTATTATTCCCACCCTTCGAGTTGATTACCGTATCACTAGGTAGAGCCCCCTTAGGGTGAGTATTCAAGGATTGTGAGATTTGTCCTAATTGAACCTCCAAGTTTCTGATTGAAGTATTGTGGGATGCCAACTGGGCATCAGAGTCAGCATTCTTTTACATCATCTATTCAAACATCATTTCGATTCTCCCCATTTCATTGTTGGATGAACTAGGACCTTGGGATGGAAATGGGGGTGGATTGTTCGGTTGTTGATACATCGGGGGCCTTTGAAAGCCTTGCCCCAGATTTCCTTGATTGCCATTGTTCCAACTACCTTGATTTTTGTTTCCACCCTAGTTGTTGTTGTTGCCACTCCAATTACCCTGATTGTTCCGGTTGCCTCAATTTGAATTTTGGTTGTTTTTTCCCCAATTACTATTCCCTTGTTGTTGTTGATTTCCTCAATTTCCTTGGGATCTCCATTGTTATTGTTGGTTAGAAGAATTGCCCCTTTGGCCCTTAAAGTTGTTCACGTATTGCACTTCTTCATTCTGCTTATCATACCCATCATCTTGGAACCTACCACTATCTTGGTCATATTGATCCTAACTCCCTTGGTTTTGTTGACCTCTTTGTCTTCTTTTGTTCACTAACATACACCATACATAGCATTTACTTGTCGTGGAGTTTGAACCTGCCGTAATTGTGTCTTTGCTAGCTGGTTCATTGTTGTTGTCAATTCTGTTATTGCATGTCCATGATTATGGAGCTCTTTGTGCAAGTGAATGACCATGGGGTCACCCTGTGGCACATTGGCTCTACTTTGCCAAGCGGAGGACGTGTCAGCCATCTCATCCAATATTGCATTAGCCTCATCATACGGTGTGTTCATGAAATTGCCCCCGGCGAGTTGGTTCACTATGCAATAATTTGTTGTGTTAATGCCTCGGTAGAATGCCTGTTGTATCATTGCCTCAGTCATATCATTATTTGGGCATTCCTTTACCATAGTCTGGTATCTCTCCCATATCTCATTCAATGGTTCGTTGGGCTCCTGTTTGAAAGCTAAGATTTCATCCCTCAAGGTTGCCATGTGGCGCTGTGAGAAAAACTATGCAATGAATTTATCCGCCAACACATCCCAAGTAGTGATGGAATGGTTGGAAGCCTTTCAAGCCAGTCCAAAGCTTTCCCTCTAAGTGAAAAAGGGAATAATCTCAACCGAAGTGCATCCTCTGACATATTTTTTTCTTGCTCCCCCAATAGGTATCCACGAAGCCCTTAAGATGTTTGTAAGCATTCTGATGGGGAACACTTGTGAAATACCGTCGCTGCTCCAACAAAGTCAACATCACATTTATAATTTGGAAATTGCCCGCCCGGATCCATGGTGAGATAATTGCACTAGCATATCCTTGGTTTGGAAGCACATGAAGAGCTACTCTTGGAGGTGGGGGAGGGTCTGGAACATTATCATTGGCCTGCCGGCCTCTCCTTTGTCCTTGAGGTACTAGAGGCACCTTATCTTCACCATTATCATCAACCTCCTCCCCTGGATCATGTTTCCAAGAGGGTGATTGTTATTGTTTGCTGCCATTTTGTACCTGAATTGGCAACACACACAAATTAGTATCATAGAAGGAAGAACAACAATACATAAAACTATTCAGATAGATAGCCAAAACTGCTTAGCTCTCCGGCAACGGCGCCAAAAAGTGATCGGGTCCAACCCTACACCACTACAGAGTGGCGAGAGCGGTCAATGCAGCTTTTACTTGAGAAGGTCGGGATCGAATCCACAGGGAGCTACAACAATGTTTGGAGTTGGATTCCTATCTGATCTAGCAGTGTGTACTGCTCTTAATTACACTTCCAACCATATTTGTTTGTTTGTTACTTCTAATTTTATACTAATGATATGCAAAACTAAGCTAAGTATAAATGTTTGTAAGGTTTTCTAAATAGTTAAAGAGGCACTAGGGAAGTGACTTTCGCCTAGGTGAATACTTGACGGGTTTTAAAGCCTAAGGCAAAGTTGTTATGATTGCGATCGCGATATAGCCAATGCAAGAAACTACTCACTCTATACCTCTCGGTAGCTTGAGTGACTTTTCCCTTATTGACTTTCTCAAGACCAATTGGGTGTCAAAATTGGCTCAAGTCGGGTATTACTATCTCTAGGTTTAACCTTTTAATTGGGGCTATCAATCCCTTGAATACGCCTCAATTCCTTGTTGGCCTGATTTTCCTAGACTCAAGCTCTCTTTCTCAAGAAGAGCCCAAGTCAAAAAGGCACAAATTAGTATTTGCAACCACTAATTCACCATGGAAAACACAAATCGGGCCAAATATCAACCACCCATAAACATCTAAGCCTTAAAATAAGAGACCCATCAAATGCCCACACTAGGGTTGAGCCACAACCCTAACTAATGGGTCTAGCTACTCATAATAATAGAAGAAATTAGATATTGAGATGAAGAATAACCCATAAAATATAATTACAAGCTAAGATTCGAAGATTCAATATTAAACTAGCTACACAATTACTCAAAATAGCTAAAAAATGGCATTCATGTGCTCAGCTACAGATAAGATGACCTAAACATCTGAAAAAGAAGTATTTATACAATGCTGAATTTTCTGGACAAAAATACCCCTAAAGGAGGTACCGCAGACCGCGGAAAATAAACTGCGGCCACGGTGAGGCTTTTTGGCTTCAAATCTTATTCTCTGAATCTGGCCACCGCGGGCCGTAGTAAATGGACTGCGGCCACGATGGCTTCGTTGCAGACCGCAACAAATGGATCGCGGACCGTGGTGTCTTGAAACTTCAATACTTCATGTTCTCTGAATCTCTTCTCTGCGGACCGCAACAAATGGACCATGGCCGCGAAGAAGCTATAGCGGCCGCGAAAAATCAACCGCGTGCCGCATTGCTTGAAATTCCAGAATTTTATCCTCTCTGATCTTTGCCACCGCGGACCGCGATAAAAGCACTACGGTCGCGGTGAGTCTATTGCAGCCGCGGTAGATTTACTGCTGTAGCGGTGCATTGACTTGTTCTTGGCACTTGTGTAGGTTTCACTCCTTTTTGAGCTGATTTTTACTTCCTTATCATTTTTTTGACCAAACACTGCAAACAAGCACAACATGTAAGCTTTAGGGATTACTTGTATACATTTTTAATCCAAAACTCAAGCAAAAAGGAGTATAAAATAGACTAGAATCCCTAGTTATCAAGCACACACATCCATATTGGTCTACAAATGAACCCCTTATCAAGTAGTTCTTGAAGTTTCTCCTTCAACTCCTTTAACTCCTCCGTTGCCATACTATACAGTGAAATAGAAATGGGCTGAGTGCCCAACACCAAATCAATACCAAAATCAATATCCCTGTCTGGTGGCATGCCCGACAGATCTGCACGAAACACATCTGAAAAAATCCCTCACAACCGGGACTGAAACAATGGTAGGAGTCTCTATATTGACTCCCCTCACGAAGGCGAAATAAGAAAGACAACCCTTCCCAACCATCCTCTGGGCCTTCAAAAATGAAATCACTCTACTGGGATCATAACCCATCGAACCTCGCCACTCAATCAGGAAAGAGCATAGCCAACGTCGTTGTCTTAGCGTAATAGTCCAGAATAGCACGACATAGAGACAACCAATCCATATCCAATATCATGTCAAAATCCACCGTACTAAGCAACAAAGGATCCACTCGGCTCCAAACCCCCGATAGCCACCACATAAGGCCAATACATGCTATCCACAACCGCGACATAACTTGTTTATGAGAATTCCCAGTCTCCAAATCCATATAGCACACGAATCACCATATCCGATCCCATCTCCATCAGTCGTACATCTAACACACCTTTAATACTCGATTATTCCACGAGGGATACTCCTATAATCATTTCTGTGCCACCAAGCAAACTCGAATATCAGGAGTCGATCAACAAGAGAGTGCCACAATACTAATAAAGTATCCTTAACTCAAAAATATTGCCCTTTATGAAAATGTATACCCTCATCAAGCCACACCAATTAGTAATATCATTTACGTAGTCATCTAAAACTATCCATGCTGCCTAAGAATTAATGACCTTCCTTTCGGAATTGAACCATGTCCTTACACATGCAATTCTCAATCCTACACAGCATACCACATATACCATGCCATCCCATGATAAATATGAGAACTTCATAATCCATTCCGAGCCATAAGCAACTGCGTACTCAACTAGCCAAGAATTTTCCATTTGATCCCATCTAAAAGAAAATCACTATACATCACATGCTCCTCACACCAGTAGAAAATATACATCTCTAACCGTGGTAGAAACCATCAAGAACTCTCCGAATCCCATTTGCACAAAACCAAACCTTCAAGACTGAATCCTTTTAACTCTACCAAGTTACGCAGGTCACCAAAAAACAAGAGCATTTCCATGAAACACCTGTAGAAACTCATTACATCATAAGCACCCAAAGAACTAATCATATCCCTTACTATTCCGATCCGACCTACTACCAAGCTATCCTATTTATCCAAGTTCCTTCTAAATTACCTTCAAATTATTACTTCTCCTCGCCAGAATACCGCAATCCTTAACTCAAACTCACCACACGAGACACAAGCATAAAACTACACTGTCTAAAGGCTCATAAATCGCTAAATACTCTCTTAAATATCCCCAAAAGTACCACATTCAAAATACTTACCCTGAAGAGACTTCCTTTGAATCTAAAGCCATTACCTTTACCTTTCTGATACTGATATGTATAATCCATAATAATATAGAAATGTCACAAGTCTTGACATCGTCCAATGCAAACCTCAGTTTCTAGCCAAATACACATACTGAAGATCTCTAATTATTACATGTAAATCTTGAATCCTTTAAAACCATTCTCGGGAGTCATCCACTCTACTCAGGTTTCAATTAAACTGATCAAATGAATCGAACAACCTGTGCCCCATTAGTACAGCAGCACCCAAGGAAGTCACCCATCCTTCTAAGCACCCGAGTGATATCCTACTCCATACCCGTTACATCCCTTACGACAGCAACTAATTCATCCAACGATTTCTTATATATCCATAAAACACACCATTATCCAAAATTTTCTTTACTCGAGTCATCCTCAATCTCAAACTCTATAAGCTACAACTGATTCACTGGTATACCACAAACTGAAACTAATACGACACTTAGCCGTGCAATCAATTTATCAATAGAAGACTCCCCCACTTGGCTCAAAGCCATAGGTCAAACACACAAAAACTCGCAATGCCCATACTCCATTACTTCCATAATACTATAGGGAGATTAAACTAAATCCTTCATAAGCCTGTGCAACACAATCATCTAGTACTTCAAATCATCTGCAATCTTGTATTCACCCTCGTAACAGTCATGCCCACTCTCATAAGCGATCCAAACTCAAATTACAACGCATATATTTCACTAGTAAAAGAGGGCTCCCAACAAACAACATAGGGATCACACAAACTTCAGAACACCTCCTAGGAGATAACCCACCTGCTTTGCCTCAAACTAACATCTCTTCATACCCTTCCACCGTCATAAACATCACGCAATCGCTTAATTTTCCTGAGTCTGAACCTCATATCACAACATGAAATCTACTTCACTTCCCAACTAGACAACATGAAAAGATCATTCAACACACCCACAACTTAGGGCTATGCATCAAATCACGATGGAAATCAAGCACCAGATAGTTCTTTTTACCCTCAAGCAGACCCTTCTCATCACATTCAAATTATATGAACACACCTCACAGTCACATTATACTAATCGCGTAGCCATCCAATCATCACTTCCTCTAATAGGAATACTATTGAATATATAAATCCAAAAGCACGTGCTCACACAATCAACACCTCAGTGCTCAACCTACAGGCAAAGCCCGGCCTCAAGTCCTCCAGACTGGCCCAATATCAATACACAAAAATCAAATCTCGCCCCTTGTTTAAGGAACCACAAGCCGTCGATACACAACTGATATCGTGCGTGCATACGAACGCGTGGAATGAATTGGAAGAGTTACATTTCAAGCTGAATCAATGTCGCACGATAAGAATTCAAGAATGATGGGTTTCCTAAAGATTTTGTAGCCTCTCGAAGATAAGAACAAACGTCTCCGTACCGATCAACGAGACTCTACTAAACCTGCTCATGACTCGTGAGACCTATGCAACCTAGGATCTGATACCAGCTTGTCACGACCCCAAATCTACCATATCATGATAGCGCATATCGTAGTATTAGGCAATCTGACACACTAACAAAACCAACCAATATTTCCATTTTTAAGATAAATTCGAAGCTATTTAACAATAAACTTTTATAAAGGGATTAAGTCAAAACAACACTACGGAAAGAAAGCCCGACATCTGGGTATCACTAGTTATGAACATCTACAAAGGACTATCCGATAACACTAAGATATATACAAACTGGAAAATAACTAATAACAATCTATAGGAAGATAGGAGGGACAAAAGCAGGGATGCGATCACCGTGCAGCTACCTTACTAACTCCAGCAAATCCGCGACAGATGAAAACACCACTCACTAGCACATCTAGCAATCCCTGGATTTGGACACAAGATGTTGGGAGTAATGTGAGTACGCCAACTCAGCAAGTAATAAAGGTAAATAGAGACTGAGCAGTAGTGAAGAGCATTAAAACACATACAGTTCATAACACGAAAACTCAGTAGAATACAACAGGCTTCTAAATCAGTATATGAATCAAATCATCTCGTTTAAAAATCCAATTTTCGGTAAAAATCATTTGAAGATATGTAAAATCCATTTAAAACATCTTTTAATAGTTTTCAAACAAAGTAATGAAACAGTGAGTAAGAATGATGAAAACATAGTCGGCCCCTCGGGCAAAACTCACTCGTATACAGCCCCTCGGGCAATCATCACTGTCACTCATATACAACCCCTCGGCCATACCTCGCAATCACTCGTAAACAGCCCCTCGGGCACAACATGAATCAAGACCAGCCCCTCAGGCAAAATATCATATCACTCACTCAGGGTACCCGTGCTCACTGGGTGTGCAGACTCCGGAGGGTCTCCTACAGCCCAAGCGCTAAATCACTGCAGCGTGCAGCCTGATCCAATATCATTGTGGTGTGCAGCCCGATCCATATATCGCTATGGCGTGTAGCTCAATCCATAAATATATAATCCTCACAATTAGTCCCTCGGCCTCTCTCAGTCATCAACCTCACAAGCCACTCGGGCTATCAGTAAAACATGGTGCTTAGCCCAAAATTTCATTTTATGCATAAAAATGGAGTAATGAAGACTGAGTTATGAAATCAGTAAAACATAGCATGACTGAGTACAGATTTTAAATCAAAACAATGAGGAAATAATAAAAAAGGCCTCTAAGGGTCCAAACAGCTCTGGCGCAAGGCCCAATATGGCATTCAGCCCAATTTGTAGAAAATTCTTTCTAAATCACATAAATATCAAATAGTTTTAGTCAAATACACAACTATATAGTTGCTACGGGACGGATCAAGTCACAATCCGTCACCTAGCATGTGAATCACCTCAAAATAGTGAAACGATGTGAAATCTGGGGCTTCATACCCTCAGGACAAGATTTACAATCATTACTTACCTCAAACCGGACAAAACTCTAACCCGTGATGCTTTTGCCTCTTGACTCGGCCTCTAAATGCTCTGAATCTAACCAAAATTAGTATATTATCATCAATATACGCTAAAGGAATTAATTCCATATGAAAATAAGCAAATTAGATAAACAAATCCCGAATTTGGCTAAAACTCAGCCCCCGGGACCATGTCTCGGAATCCAACAAAAATTATAAAACTAGAAACTCCTTTCACTTTCGAGTCTGTACATACCAAAATCATAAAAATTGGACCTCAATTGGCCCCTCAAATCCCCAATCAAAGCTCTCCAAAGCTCAAGCCCTAACCCTTCAACTTCACCCCAAATCCTCCACTAATTTCATTATTAAATATTGGAAAAATCATCAAAAACACAGAATACAAAGCCCAAGTAACTTACCTCGCTGATACCCTTCGATTCCCTCTTGAAATCACAGCTCTAAGATCCAAACTCGTCCAAAAATGGTGAAGAGGACTGCAATTCGCGAAAGAGATCTTATATACATTCTGCCTAGAACTTTCGCCTTTGCGGTCCATAAGTCGCTTCTGCGGTCAAACCAACAACATCTGCGATTTTCACTTAAACGCCCTTATCCGCATTTGCGTCCATATAGCCATACCTGCGGTCACGCAGTGCGCTCCTCCTTCCGCACTTCTGGTCTCTCTCTTTCTTAGCTGTGGCTGCTTCTGCGGCTGCTCACCCGCTTCTGTGATCATCGCACCTATGGTCCCCACTCCGCAAGTGCGGTTATGACAGCTGAAGGAAGTCTTCAGCACTTCCTCAAATCCCACCCTTGATCTGTCAACCTCTCTAATTCAACCCGAGGCCCTCAGGACCTCAACCAAACATGCCAACAAGTCACATATCACCATTCAAACTTATTCAAACCTTCAAAACACTCAAAACATCATCAAAATACCAATTCACCCTAGGATTCAAGCCTAAGGATTTCCAAACTTCTGAATTCCGTACACGATGCCAAAACCTATCAAACCTCATCTGAATGACCTAAAATTTTGCTCACACGTCACAAATGACACAATGGACCTACTCCAATTTCCAGAATTTCATTCTAACCTCGATATCAAGATTTCCAGTGCCGACCGGAACACGCCAAATTTCCAATTTCGCTAATTCAAGCCTAAATCTATCACGGACCTCTAAATCACATTCCAAACGTGCTCTTAAGTCTAAAATCACCCAACGGAGATAACCAAATCATAAAAATCTAAATCTGAGATCATATACTAAAAAGTCAAGACTAGGTCAAACCTTTCAAAGTTAAAGCTTCAAGTTGAGAATTATTCTTCCATATTTATTCTGATTAACCTGAAAACCAAAACCAACGGTTTACATAAATAATAATACATCACACAGGGCTAGTCATGCCTGAGATCTCGCGAGTAAAGTGCAAATGCTCAAAAAGACCGATCGGGTCGTTACAGTCGAGCGAGTCCGTTTTATATTAACAAATTTGTTGATATGTTTGGGCGAGGCCCGGGGGGCCTCGAGTGCTATTTAGATGATGCATGGATCATGTTTGGACTTGGAACTATGGCTGAAGCAGTATCAATTTCTGGTGTAGTCGCACCTACGTCAAGCTTGCCGCAGGTGCGAGCTCGAAAAAGCGAGCCAATGTTCGTAGATGCGGCCTGGTGTGGACTTCCCAATGGTCATAGAAGTGAGACGGGAACAAACCCTATGAAGGTGCATGTGCGAGGAAGTTGATTGCATAAGTGGGAGGGTTCGCAGGTGCGAGGAATTTGCCGCAGAAACGATCGTGGCAGACATGTGCATGGTCCGCACCTTCGATGTTTTGTCGGTAGAAGCGGAGCCGTAGGTGTGATCGTGCGATCGCAGGTGCGAAACAACTGAAGGCAATGAGGTTCATTTAATGTCGGGGCTTAGGCTATCTTGGTTCATTTCTTTCCTCTATTGGCCAATTTTTGAGTTCTTTGAAGAGGAGTTTTAACTTAGCTATTAAAGGTAAGTAATTCCTACCCAATGTAAGTTTAGTATATAGATTTTGGATAGATTTTAAAATGTAAAATTTTGGAAATTATGGGTTTAGTTGAAAAATCTAGGTTTTGATAAAAATGGGATTTAACCATGAAAATAATTATGGAATTGGGTATAAATTGTATATTTGAGTTCATGAGGTTGTGGGTAACATTTATCTTAAAAAAATTTCGGAATTCGGTTACGTGAGCTCGGGGGTGAATTTTTAGAATCTTCCAATTTGGGTTGAGTAATACCTCTAATAGACAAATTATGAACTTGTAAGTGTATATTAATTAATTTATATAATATTTTGCTAGTTTCGAATTGATTGGCACCAAGTTGAGGCTTTAGAGTGGATTTGTGGACCCGAAGTGAGTTTGAGAATGAGGTAAGTCTCTTGCCTAATCTTGTAAGGGGGAACTCATCCCTCTAGGTGTATCTTGGTATGTATTACTTGTGTGAGTAGCTACGTATGCACGAGGTGCCGAGAGTCCGTGTGTAGCTATATTCCATGATATGTTCGGGTAGTCTTAGATCCACATCATGCTTAAATTGTACTACTGTGTTTATTAGGTATATTAATTGTCTTGAATAGAGCTTGAGACTAGGGATTTTAAAGCTGCAAATTTTTTATTTAGATTTCTTATTTTTGGAAGAATTAAGGAATACATAATAACTCTGAGAAATCCATGTTCTCTCGCGTTGCAAGTACTTGCGCGAGCGATATAAACTTTTCTACTCTCATGGGAGCGGGTGATCGCCTCGACAGTAGAATAGATGCATCTATGGTTTATGTCGTTCGACCCTCAGTAGAGCATACAGTATTTTGAATTGGGCCGTATGACCTCGGCATAAATCGTGCATGATAATACTCAGAGCCCGATTATACGTTATTTCATTTATGGCTTGAGAGGTTACAATTTACTGAATAACCAAAAAGATGTGGAAGTTAGTAGGTTACAATTGGAGACTTTTAAATGGATTATCAGTGAAAGAATCATTTACTCACTGCTTGTTATGGTGCTATTAATATTATTCACTTACTCCCTGCCTATTTAGAATTTCTTTATTTTATTATTGGCCCATAGTGAGTGTCGATGTCGACCTCTAGTTAATACTTCTTCGAGGTTATACTGTATATTTACTGGGTACATGTTGTTTATATAGTCATGCTACACTTCTGCACAAATCGTATAGGATCTGAGGTAGGTGCATTTAGTAGTCAGTCAGGCGCGCACTCCCGTTACCCCGAGGCTTAGTGGTGAGCTGCTCTCTGAGGCTGTTCTGCAACACTCATAGTCTCTCTTTTGTATTTACTTTCTGTTTATCTTATTTCAGACAATAGATTAGTGTTTTGTATATTCTACTAGTTGCTCATACACTTGTGATACCAGGTCTTGGAAACATGCTAGTAGACACTTTATGGATTTTGAGCATTTATTTCAATGCATTTACTCTTTCATTAGTTTCTGCTTTACTTTATTAATTTTCCACTTCTCATTTACTTAATAAAATAAAAAATCAACTACTTTGAAATTATTAAAAGAATGGAGACATGGCTAATTCATCGTTGGCTTGCCTAGCGGTGACGTTTGGTGCTATCACAACCTATAAAAGAAATTGGATTGTGACACCAAATAACCGTCAAAAGTAATTTCATAGTCTTTAATGTGAGCAAGGAAACTCAAGCAGTCATACTTCAATTTAAATGCTTAACACAAGAATAACAAGCACGGATGTGTGTATATAGCATATGTCCGACTCGTTTAAAGGAAGTATAGCAAAAATCTTGAGAATAGTTCATCATGCTTAAAGTATGGTACCATTAGCCTCACATTAGCTCATGCACGATTTATTGTGCTCACGTAGTCAATAAATCGAATAACACATGGAATCAAGTAGAACACATAACCAAACAAGGCATAGAGTAATCTAGAATCTACCTCGAACATGAATAACCATGGAACATGTATATACACTCATCATATCATATATACATCACCCCCATATATAGAAACCAATATCAGCTAGTAGGAAATATTTCCTCAACCAAAGCTATGCAAGACACTTACTGTATTCGGGCTAGTCAAAAGCCCCAAAATCTTGTTTCCTTACTAAATCACCTCTAACCAGTTCGAATCTAGCCAATCATCAATCAAGGAAGCCAACTCATTCAATAAGAAGTAAAATCAACAATGACTCAATCTTTGAAGAACTCCCCAAAGTCAACACTGGGCCCGCATGCCCGAAACATAGAACTAATACCAAAATTTGATTACCCATAACCTATCAAGTCCAAATATATGATTAGATGCCAAAACCGAGTCCAAATTAGTACTCAAATCCTCAAAATTTACATTCTCAAAGTGCAGGCAAAACCTCAAATGTCATCTCAAAATTTCATGTTTTTGGTGTACATATCCATGTAGATTCTTGAATTGTAATAAAAATGAGGTATAGTTCACTTACTCTCTTGCCTTGTATGAAAATTCCCATAAAAAATCGCCCTTACCAAGTCTAGGGTTCAAAATATGAAAGAATAAGCTAAAATCCCCAAATTTCAGCTCTTAAACCAATTACAGATGTTGAATTTGTGATCAAAAGTTCGCAATCGCGACTAGAAGTTCGCAAATGTGGAGTTCGTAGTTGCAACAAAAAGTTCACAATTGCAATGTATCAGCACCACTAATTCCGAACTTTACTGAAATTATCCTAAACCATGCCAAAACTCATCTGGAACCTCCTGGCCACAAACCATATATGCATTTAAATCATAAAATACGCTACGAACCTGTTCGCGCACTCAAAACATCGAAAAGAGGTCATCTTGAGCCGATGTTGACCATGATCAAATTTTACAATCTTAACTTAACTAGTCTCTCAACCAATGATCCAAAACGTACACGATCCCCTCGGGACTCCATTGATTCATACTATTAAATACAAAACCCTTATTATAACTAATCCAACGTCTCAAATGTAACGACCCGACCAGTTATTTTAAGCATTAGCATACCATTCGAGGGTTTGGAACTTTTAGTAGCTTCATATGAAGTATCATGACTTTCATGTATAGGTTTCGATGTTTGAAAGGTTTGAGATTGATTTGGAAGAGAAATATTCATTTTTGGAGGCTTAAAGTTGAAAAGTTGACTAAGGTTTGACTTTTTTGTAAACAATCTTAGATTTATATTTTGATGGTTCCGACTGGTTTGGATGGTGATTTTTGACTTAAGTTTATGTCCGGTTTTGGATTTGGAGGTTCCTAGGTTGATTTAACTCTATTTTGCAAAAGTTGGCAATTTGAAGGTTTAGGAAGTTCATAGGTTTGACAGGGAGTTGAGTTTGATGATATTAGATCAGATTATTATTTTGGAAGCTAGAATAGGTTCATTTTGTCATTTGGGACTTGTGTGCAAAGTTTCGGTTCATTCTAGATTGGTTAGGCTTGAATCAAACGCTTGGATTGAGGTTTGAAGTTTATGAACTTAAGATAATCATCTTGGTTGTAAATTCTTGGTTTTAATGGTATTCGTGGTGTTTTGATCTTTTAGATAAGTTGCATTAGGTATTGGGACTTGTTGGTATGCTTGAATTGGATATCGGGGAGGGAGGGGCTTGGGTGTATTTCAGATGTGTTTCGGACCAATTCTCTAATGCTTGCATGGTTAGTTTTTGCTGGTATCAGCTATGAACCGCATTCGCAGGGGTACCATCGTATTCGGGAATAAGGGAGTGAACTGGAGGAGTTTAGTTCTTTGCATTCGCGGGTGACGGATCGCGTTCGCGATGGGTTATTGTTGGGTCTGGGTACTTTTCCTCCTTGCGTTCATGACAAGGTAGTCACATTCGTATTAGATTTCTCACTACATTCACAAGGATGTGTCGCATTCATGTTAGAGCTGGGAGCTAGTGAAAATGTCTTCGTGTTTTCATGGTGTAGTTCGCGAAGGCCTGACATCTTTGGTCATCGCGTTCGCGAGGTTTGTGCGGAGAACATGCAGTACATTTTGGGCTATGATTATCTTTGTACTTCGCGATCACAATGTATGTCCCGCGATAGCAAAGGGTAACTCTGTACAGATTATATAAGTTGTCATTTTCGAACTTTGAGCTCATTTTATCATATTTTGAGTTTGGGAGCTCGGATTGAGGCAATATTCACCTACTCGGATTGGGTAAGTGTTCTTGACTCAAATTTGATTATTATTCATAATTTTATCATTGATTTTTCCATTCGATTTGTGAATCCAACAAAGAACTTGGGAGGTTTGGCAAAACTTTTCTAAAGTAAAAAATGGAGATCTGAACCGCGATTTGGAGTTGATTTTGGATGAAACGTTTATATTTGGACTCTTATTGGAATGGGTGTTCGGGATTTGTGAGTTTTATCGGGTTCCGGTGTGACGTTTTGGGTTACTTTGAATATTTGATTAAATATTTGACCTTTGTTGCTCGAGTTTGATTCTTGTTGCACTATTTGATGTTATTGAGTTATTTTTGGCTAGACTTGAGCCTTTTGGATGTCGATTCTCATGGGAAGGCATATTTAGAGTATTGATTTAGCTTGTTTGAGATAAGTGTCTTGCCTAGCTTTGGTTGAGGGATTTTTTTCCTAATAATTGATATTGTTTGCTACATGCGACGATGATGTATATATAAAGTGACACGCGTATGTACATGTGCCATGTGTATTCATGCTCGAGGTAGATTCAAGATTGATCTATGACATGTTTGGTTGTCTGTTCTACTTGATTCTATGTATTATTCAGTTAATTGACTAATGAGCTTAATAACTCACGTAGAGGTAATGTTTAGGCTATAGGTGCCTTTGTTTGAACATGAAGAACTAATCATGAGATTTATGCTAAACTTGCCTCGGAGATAGATACATGCATGTTAGGAACACATAGCCGTACTTGTGCTTCTGTCATACTTTGGTTGGGACGTGTGAACACTGTGACACATATGTGATCCTTTGTATGACTACTTGAACCTGGTTTCCATAATTGATTTAGCCGTAGTCATGCCTTATATTTTAAACACCCATCCATATTTTGTTTTGTCATGTCCTTGTGCATCTTGTTGTTAAATTACGGGTTTATATCTTTGATGGAAATTTGGCATAATTTTGTGATAATTATGGCACATGTGGACATGTTGTGCAGATTGATATTGTGGCACGAGGTCTTTGTCGTGCGATTGTGATGATATTGTGGCACAAATTCTTTGTCGTGCGATTGTTATTGGATGTTGGCACGAAGTCTTTGCCGTGCGATTGTAATTATTATTGCTCATGGGGCAAAATAATGGTGGCGCATTTTTGGACTAGCACATGAGGCGAAATAAGGATGGTGATATGTGCATGTGATGAAATAAGGGTGGCATTAGTTGATATTGCGCATGCGGTGAAATAAGAGTGGCATTGGTGATGATGGTTTGGAGGTAATTTTATTGATGATGTTTATCTGGTGGTATGAGAGAGACATTATTGAATGTGCATGTGAATTCTTTATGTTTGTCATACATTTTTACATAATTTTTGCATTGCATCTAATGTATTAATCTATGCCTCTATTATTATTTGGTGATTTGGTTGTCAAGATGGATTTACTTGTGCGGAGTTGATATATCATACTTTGTTGAGTTATCGGTAGCGTATTGAACTGACGTGATAAGGAAGTTGTCATCATGCATTGATATATTTGATTCTTAAAAGGTTCTCTTGAACGTGTTATTTGGGAATTGATATGGAATCGGGTCATGTTGGGCACATGCTTACAGTCATGTATGGTTTGAGGGCATACACATTATATGGTACATACCACTTTGTGAGCGGGGTTGGTGCAAGTTGTATTTTGTTGAACATGTTAGTAGAGTTTGTTTATTACCATATCCTAGTTGTGTACCATTACTACTTTTATTCATTATTCTTTATTCTATAATTGTCTTTCTGGAATATTTTCTGTGTATTATGCCTATTATTAAGTTGCACATGTTATGCAACTGAGTATCTTTGACTTAAAAACCTCGTCAGTACGTCTCTAAGGTTGTTGCACCATATTTTGCACATGTCAAAATAAAATACAACTTGTGGTTCCTCTTAAGTTGATAAAAAAATCGCTACCTAATATTTAGAGGTATACTAGGGTACCTAAAAGCCTATAAATTATTATCCCAAAGGTCTACTAACTAGTGATATCCGAATAAGGGTTCTAGTTATTTTAAGGGGAACGTGTTAGGTATCCCTTAAAATTTACCTCAGATAGTTCCTTAAACTTAGCCAAGGGGGCGGGGAGACAAATATCTATATCCTAGTTGATTTAATTGATTAAAGGTTACTAAGTGGGCTTGAAAGTATTGAATAAATGAAAAAGCATTCTTGCTTGAAAAACTAATCTTTTTCTTGGAGAAAAGCATGTATTCCCCTTTAGAAATTGTAATATTTGTTTCAAACTTTGTAATATGTCATGCAAATAGGGAAATGTGTCTATGTATATATATATATATATATATATATATATATAATGTCAGGACCCAGTTTCCCATCCGCTGGGTATCGTGATGGCACCTAGTCTTAGGGACTAGGTAAGCTTAACATTTACTGAATATTGACAATAATAAAGAAAGTCTAACAGTCTCGATATAGAAATCTTTATAGAATTTACAATTTTCCAAAAGCGGTAACACAAGTCATAAGCTCTACAGAGTTTACTACAACTTCTAAATATAATTGTTTGGAAACAAGTAAAACATTGTGAATACAAAATTAGGAAGGTGACTCCGAAGCCTGCGAACGCAACAACAGGTTTACCTTGAGTCTCCATAGCAATGATCCGCACATCTACTAACGAACAAATACCTGGATTTATACAAAAATGTATAGAAGTATAGTATGAGCATACCACATCGGTTTCCATTAAGTATCAAGACTAGCCTCGGTGGAACAGTAACAAGGAATAGTCAAGACACCTACTGGTCTAATAAACCAAACAAGTATGTGCATGATTTCTACATAAGGACTATACGAATACAGTAATTGCAATAAGGAAGGAAACATAAAATAACAGCGGAACACCATAATAAGGACACAGAAGAGTGAACGGAAACACAACCCAAATCCGAAATCACAAATGCAGTAAAGACAAGTAATAACTCAGCAACTACAGTAGTTTACACATCAGGTCTTAGCCAACAAACTCCAAATGATTAGTCAAATCCTTCAAGTATAAATCTTTCACCCATTAGTTTTCGAATAGAAATCTTTAGAATATAATCCTTCCCAATAAAGATATTTCGAAATATACTTCCTTCAAATAAATATCTTTCAAACATAGTTCTTTCAAAATAAATACCTTTCGAATATAATCTTTTCAAATAAATATCCTTCGAATATAAGTCATCCTGTGACACCTCATGTCTTCATCATACAATACATGACTTAATACCTGACCCCTAACACATGGCATCTTGTGCCCTCATCACACATCATAACCGCACTAACGACTCACGTGCCAAATAGGGTCATTCTCATATGGAAGGCAAGTAAACAAGGTTGTGCGTCTATACTCAGTAATATCAAGAAAACTTCTTATCAGATAAGGGTGCTTAGCTACATGTATACCTATGCAAGTGTCCTAATATAGTTCATACCAGCTAGTAAGTACAAGGAAAAGATCGGACAGCACATAGAATGTTTACAAGAAGGTAAGCATAGAATATCAACAACTCAGAACACAACTATAAGAACAGGGGATCGCCTAGGATACCATCTCGTAGTCCCAAACGTAACTGTGTAGGGGGATCTCCTGGAATACCATTCCGTGGTCCAAAAGTAAATATGCAGAATAGGGGAATCTCTCAGAATAACATTTCGTAGTCCCAAAGTAAATATACAGAACAAGGGGGATCTCATAGAATACCGTTCTGTAGTCCCAAAGTAAATATGCAGTGCAACCAACACAGATAATAGTTACAGCACGGTAGAAACCTCGGGCATCACCACAACAAGTACAATAGCAACAATGACAATAATACAAATTACGGCAAGTAAATCAACTCAATAACTTTAAATCATGAAGAAACGATAGAACTCATTCACAAGGAATAACCACAGTAAAGAATGCTAGGCGTAAAGAGAATAGCTTAACAAGAGAAAACTAAAATATAGCAACGATCCCACAATATACAATTTAACAACGACGAAACTAACACGAGCTTGATAATTACATATAAGGACATGTCAACTAGAATATAGGATATCTAAACTTCCTTTAAGGTTGGGAAATTACGAAGAATTTACAACCAATTTCAGTTTAAGGATAAACAGCGGAGAGGTAATCATACCCTCAATTAAGACTAAACAATTATAGGAGAGATAACAATGAATTCCAATGAAGACAAACGGTTATGAAAAACATAGCATGATAGTAGGAGAGGCAAAAATCTCCAGTTAAGTCAAATAAGAGTCAAAGAGGCAATAAGAGTGAATCATAAAGCAAATAAATTCCCATTTAAAGCATGTAGAGGTGAAACTAGCAAATATGAAACTCAATCATATCAAGAACAACTTCTTACTTAGTGAATATAAGGACCTACGAACCGTAAAAGGCCAATTTTCCACAAATAAGTCTGAGCACGCACTCGTTACCTCACGTACACGAACTACAATCAACATAGAAGACTCAAATCCTAAAGAAAAATCCCCCACACAAGATGAGGCAAGATACTTACCTCAAAGAAGACAAACCGATACTCTAAAATGAACTTCTCGGGTGAAAAAACCTCTGGACGGCTCAAATCTAACCAAAATAACTTCAAAGCACAAATAAAACTCCTAAGAAACTATTCCAGATCATAAAGTCTCAACCTTTAAAAAATCCAAAAGTTTCCCCCGGGCCCGCACCTCGGAACCCGATAAATTTTACAAAAACTTAATACACATTCCGATACGAGTTTAATCATACAAAAACTATCAAATTCCGATACCATTTTGTCCTTCAAATCATGATTTTTTATTTTAGAAATTTTCTTCAAAAACCAATATTTTACTCAACCCAAAACACAAATTAAATAATAAAAATGAAAATCAAATCAGGGAATATATTAAATACTAGGTGAAGAACACTTAACCAATCAAATTTCTTGAAAACCCCACAAAGAATCGCTCAAAATCGAGCTCTACAAGTCAAAATATGATAAAAATGGCCTAACCCTCGATTTGAAGATCTTATATTCTGCCCAGGTCCTTATACATTGCGAATTCGGAGGGGGAATCACGTTCACGAAGAAGAAAAATGAAGTTTCCAGGAAAAGCCCATCGCGAACGCAAGAGAAGCAACGCTAACGTGAAGAAGAGAGAACAAGAACCTACGCGAACGCAAAGAGGAAAGTGATCACCAACGCCCAGGGCTTGGTTCTTCTACGTGAATGCTGAATTGATGGTGCGAACGCGATGAATGGGATGAGCAGGGCTATGCAATCGCGAGGCATACTACGCAAATGCAAAGAAGGAAAAATCAGGCGAGTTAGTAGAACACTATGCGAACCCGAATGTAACTTCGCGATCGCGAAGAAGGATATCAGAAACCAGAAGCCAGCAATCTAAAAATAGAGGAAATTGGCCCATAGCCCATCCGAAACACACCCGAGGCCGCTGGGAACCTGTCTAAATACACAAACAAGTTCTATAACCTAACACGGACTCGCTCGGGTTCTCAAATCATATCAAACAACATCGAAAATACACATCGTGCCATGAATCGAACTATGAACTTTCAAATCTTCCAAATTCGAAAACTCGTGCCGAAACCAAACAAACCAACCCGGAATGATGCCAAATTTTGCAGACAAGTCCCAGATAATAAGACAGAGTTGTTCCAACTCTTGAAATTACATTCCAACCCCGATATCACAAAAGTCAACTATGGGTCAAACTTCTCCATTTTCCAAACATCAACTTTTCCAACTTTCGCCGAAATGCCTCAGATTACCCTAAGGACCTCCGAATCTGAACGCACGCCTAAGTCCAAAATCACCATACGAAGCTGCTGATATCATCCAAAACTCATTTCAGAGTCATTTAGACAAAATCAAATTCTGGTCAAATTCTTACCGCTTAGGTTTTCAAAACTAGATTCCTTCTTCCAATTCAACTTTGAATCATTTGGCAACTGAATTCAACCATGCACGCAAGTCGATACACATAATATGAAGCTGCTTAAGACTTTATGCCACTGAACGGAACTTAAATTCTCAAAACGACTAGCCGGGTCGTTACATCATCCCCCCTGCCCCTAAACAAACGTTCGTCTTCGAACGTGCCAATATTCGCCTCAAAGTCATTAAATCACTGAATGCACACTTCCAAAATACACCCGCGGGTGATCCCACATCATCCCAATCTACATAAGCCTGACAACACCATCTCAACTGCAAATTAGTCTTTCTACCAACACTTTTAAGCCTCAAAGCCAAAATTCTCACCTTCCATTAATTTCCAAAAGACCTGATTCTAAATCCATATCCGGTATCAGTCTCAACGAGCTACAACCACTTATGCCTACACCCATAGAGTACAACCACACAACTTGATACATCACACATAGGCCCATAATAACATTTATGATCACAATATCTGCCCAAAATCAAATCCAACATCGGCCATAAGCCTCGTATCCAATAGGAACCCGTTTCAAACCTCCACGACACTGACGAAGATACTAGAACCACAAAAACCTCATAACTAAACACCTGAATCAACAAGTCACAACTAACATCACCGGGCGCACACACCCCAAGCTAAAACTCAAGAAAGACAGAAACAAAAATGACTGGATATGTAAAGAGAAACACATAAGAGAACTACCAAACAAGCCCGACAGGCACAACTCTCTAACGGTACTATTCTACGAATCAATACATTAAGGAAAGAATTAGATCATATGAACAAATCACAAGGATCCCATCCTAGATTAACTTCCACCGTGGTACACAGCCCGGTTCAAACACATCAAATCACATGAATCACGAGGGTCCCACACTCAACCGTGAATCACAAGTATGGTATACATCAAACTAGATGGAACCTCTTACTAGATAAATTCCGTCAACAAAATTATAGCATATACTGGCTCCAACACCGGTGGAGCATAAAAATCACAACTCATGACCAGAAATACTCAGAAATCACATCAAGCCTATCGTGATGGACAATAGGAATTTACTACTAGTCTCATAACTCTGAATAATGAATAGAAACAGACGATAGACACAGGATATCAGTCACAGAACCTCCCAATAGGGAAACACATAAACAGAGTGCAAATCATGAAACGCACCCATAAGTGGAGAAACAAATAAGGGATCTCACCCCGATGAGAAGAACTAAAATAAAATACGGAAGGTGCTACTCTAGAACAAACTGAAATCATACAATGACATCATCTGGAGCAACGGCCTCAAGCCTACCCTATGAAACACAACAACAGGATGGGCCTCCCCTCTTGGGAGCACTCTACTCACCTGAATACCTCGCTGTGACACATCTATTTGAAATCTAGGACAATCTCTTTCCATGTGGATAGTATCTCCACACTCAAAGTAACCCCTCTACTGACGTGGCTATAGGAACTACGTGGTACGGTTACTCTGAGACCCATGAACACATGAATCACTATGCGAAGACTGAAGTGCTAATTGAACTGGCTGACCCATGAAACCTCTACCATGTTGCACCATGCCTCAAAATTAAGGACCAGAATATCTCTCCGGTCTATGAGGCCTCCTCGCCTCCCTGTACTCTCTATCTCTCTCTATCTTGATCTCGTTTGTCCTATCGTTCCCAGTACCACATGCCCTCTAACCGGCGAATGATCCCGACCACCTACTAAAACAAAACATCTAACTCCAACTTCCGATCCATGCTAAATCCAATATCATGCCTGAGCCCCTCAATAAATCTATGGACTTGCTCTCTAAATGTAGCAACCAAGGCAGGTTCATGTCTAGCCAAATCACTAAATCTGACGGCATACTCTAATATTGACATAGTGCCTTGGCGCGGCTACTCAAACTTCACGCGCCATACATTCCGAAGGGACTGAGGTACAAACTCTCTAAAAACATCTCTAAAAATTGAACCCATGTAAGTGGAGTTGCATCGGCCGGGCTACCCAACTCATATGCCCACCACCACTGATAAGCTTCCCCCTTAAGCTGGAACGTAGTAAAAGCAACCCCACTCGTCTCAACAATACCCATAGTGCGGAGAATGTGGTGGCACTTCTCTATAAAACCCCGTGCACTCTCTGAAGCCAAACCACTGAATGTAGGAGGGTCACATTTTCTTGAACCTTGCAAATCTAAGATGCCCTTCCTCGGATGTTGTTGCCCTGACCAACGTAAACTCGCTGCTCTGGAGTATGGGCGGCGGGAGTCCGAGTCCCTCCCCCGAGCTGTGAAGTAGCTGGTGCAACCAGAATCAACCCCGCATGAGTTAATGTAGCAAACATGCTCAGGAACTGTGCTAAAGTATCTTGAAGTTCGGGGGTGATGACAAGTAGGGGTGGGCATTCGATATTTCGGTTCGGTATTTCGGTATTCAGTTTATCGATTGTGTATACCAAATACCGTACCAAAATATTTTGGTACTGTTTCGGTATTTCTTATTTTGGTTCGGTACGGTTTCGGTTTAAACAAAATCTTCACTATCTCCACCCCTACTCCATTAACTAATGTAATCCATGTTGATCATTGTGCTAACACATGACTATGTTCTTTTTAACGCAAGATTACTATGTTCAGTGGTATCATAATACGATTAAGCCTCTCACTTCATTGTTGCAAGGATGGTAGTAAAATCGTCTAGGATTTTACAAAGCCAAATAAAATTGAATATAAGCAATATCATCTTGATTTGTTAGGAATGAGTATACTGTATAGTATGTACCTTTTGTTGAAGTTCAGTAAGTTAATCAAGCATGTGTTGTGTCTGAAAGCAAGTTAAAATGAGTCGATTTAGACCTTATTAGATAATTACACAAGTTTTCTTTGATTTCGAATAGAGTAATAAGATGTTGCTTTTTTTATCTTGAATTAGTATTTAGGAAAAAAGTTATCTATGTTAGAAAAAAATATTTTGCAGAATATGAGGACTGAATACATTGGATTTAATAATGTAATCAATAAGACAGGTAACTATTGGGATAAAAAATAAAAATAAAGTTGGGCTTGGACTAATTTTTTTTGGCATTTCGGTATACTGAAATATCGAAATATCAAAAACCCAATACCGCATACCATACCGAATTACTGAAATACCAAAATAAACCGAAATACCGAAAAAACCTAAACCGAAATACCAAATTAATTGGGTTCGGTTCGAAATTCGATTTTTTGGATTTTATACCCACTCCTAATGGCAGGCGCCTCCGATACCTATCCCCCATTTGGAGCTACTGGCGGCTCCTCGACTGCTGCTCTAGTAGGTGCTCTAGCTGCGGCACGTACTCCTCGTCGGCATCTATCTCACCTCCAGTGACACCTGCTCTGAGAGCAGTGTCATCGATAACTGCAGCTCGTGTCCTCACTATTTGTGAGAGAATGGAATGATAAAAGTTCAAACTCGGAGATCAATAAGCTCGCACGATAGGAATGAAAGAAATGAGATTGTCCTAATAGTTCCGTAGCCTCTTGAAGATAAGTACAGACGTTTCGTACTGATCCACATGACTCTACTAAACTCGCTTATGACTCGTAGCATCTATGAACCTAGAGCTCTGATACCAACTTGTCACGATCCAGTTTTTCCTCCATTGGGTATCATGATGGCACCTAGTCTTAGGGACTAGGTAAGCCTAACATTTATTAAATATTAACAATAATAAAGAAAGTTTAACAGTCTCGATATAAAAATCTTTACAGAATTTGCAATTTCCCAAAACTGGTAGTACAAGTCATAAGCTCTACAGATTACTACAACTTCTATATATAACTGTTTGGAAACAAGTAAAACAGTGTGAATACAAAATTAGGAAAGTGGCTCTAAAGCCTGCGAACGCAACAGCAGGTTTACCTTGAGTCTCCATAGCAACGGTCCGCACAGCTACTGACGACCAAATACCTGGATCTGTACAAAAATGTACAGAAGTATAGTATGAGCACATCAGTGCGCAGTAAGTATTAGGACTAACCTCGGTGGAGTAGTGACGAGGAACAGTCAAGACACCTACTGGTCTAATAAACTGAACAAGTATAAATATAGGGACAAAAGTGCATGATTTCTACATAAAGACTACGCGATATGGCTAATAATAAAGTAATTGCAATAAGAAAGGAAACAACAAGTAACAGCGTGTCACAACCCAAATCTATAAGTTGCGATGGGTGCCTGAGTCCTACCTGTCAAACACCCCTAAGCATACGTCTAGGATATGAACCTGTATAACATCTTCTAAATTACGAAGATAACATACATGAAAGAAACCTACCAACAAGGCATATGTACGTATATCTATAGAATATAGGGGGCGAGCCGGCAAGGCTGCTATAGGCAACTAAATATCAAATAACTGAAAGTCGACAAGGCCACATACATCCCAACTAGACATACTGTCTACAGACCTCTAACAGAAACATAATTGTATAAAGATGGGATTGAGCCACGTCATACATATATATATACATATATATACAAACGTATCGTACCAATATCAAAAGCAGCTCCGGATCAAATGGAGAACGCCAACTCTCGCTGATCAGGGATCCTAAGAAGGGGGACCGTCAGCTTGCCTACCTGCACCTGTGGGCATGAAACGCAGACCCCGTAAAATAGAGCGTCAGTACGAAAAATGTACTGAGTATGTAAGGGATGAAAATTAGTACGTGACAGGCATAGATGAAACATGGAATATAGAAACATGCCTTTAAATCTGAATAACTTTGTAAATTCTAAAACGTTTATAAAGTTATGCACATGCATATAAATGTCATGTCATGCATAGGTATGGGTGTACATAATATCATCAAGCCACTGAGGGCATCACATCATATCATCTCGGCCACTATGGACACATCATCAACATATACCAAAATCTGTCATGTCATGCATAGGTATGGGTCGAGTCATGACATGACATTTATATGCATGTACCCTATTAATTTATATGCATGTACCCCATAGGTATCGGGTATTATCACTCGACCCATATTTTTTCCAAATTGTCCACTTTCAACGTAACTCGTTTCCTTTAATCCGTGTACCCCATTATCCTTCATAACACTTATTTATCGCTTGTTATAAATAGCGTAAATATTTTAACGTCAAGATGATCTCATCCCCGAGTCTATGTCGGTTAACTAAAAATGAAATTTTAACGTACGAAAACGCAAGATGTAACATCTTTCCCCCCTTAGAAACATTCGTCCTCGAATGTTCAACTCCTCATGATTCGTATAACTTTGGCAAGGTCGCCTTTGTAATAACACTACTACCAACTCTCCCTATAGAAGCTTAATAATCCAACGCCATACCGGACCACAATTATCAATAACGACAATGGCCTCACATGACCAATGACAATAACCAACATAAGAATTTATACACGTACCTTATGATTATGCCGTCTCAGTCGGACCCTTCTCTGGAGGAGGAAATAAGTAGGAATATCTAGACCTCATGTCTTCCTCGGCCTCCCAAGTTATTTCTTCCACATTGTTGTTCCAACAAAGTACTTTCACGGAGGCTACCTCCTTATTCCATAGCAAGCGGATTTTTTTGGTCTAGAATGGCAAATAGAATTTACTTGTATGATAAGTCTTCTGTAATATGTACATCATTCGTAGGCACCACTCGGGTAGGATTGTCAATGCACTTTCGTAATATAGATACGTGAAAAGTCGGATGGACAGACTCCAACTTCGAGGGCAATTCTAACTCATAAGCTACTTGGCCCACTTTTCGAATGATTCTATAAGGCCCAATATACTGTGGGATAAGTTTTCCTTTCTTGCCAAATCTCATCACACCCTTCATAGGCAACACTTTTAATAATACCCAGCCATCAACCTCGAACTCTAATTCTTATCTCCGTACATCAGAATATGACTTCTGACGACTCTGAGCTGTCAATAGCCTTTCCTGTATAAGCTTAATTCTTTTTCTATGGCTTGCTGAACCAGGTCTAGCCGATGTAATCCAGATTTTCCAACATCAACCACCCTATAGGCGACCTACACTTTAGTTCGTAAAGAGCTTCGTATAGAGCCATCTGAATACTGGAATGATAACTATTATTAGATGCAAACTCAATAAGCGGCAGATGATCATCCCGGCTACCTTTGAAGTCTATTACACAAGCTCGTAACATATCCTCCAGTATCTGAATAGTACGCTTAACCTGTCCATTAGTTTGGGGATGAAATGTTGTACTAAGACTTACCTGAGTCCCCAATCCTTTTTTGGAAGGACATCTAGAAATTAGCTATAAATTGAGCTCCTCTATCCGAGATAATAGAAATAGGGACATCATGCAGTCGTACTATCTCCTTATTATAAAGCTTTGCATAATCCTTTAAAGAATATATAGTCCTAACGAGCAAAAATGGGCTGACTTTGTAAGCCTATAAACAATCATCCATATCGAATCGAACTTACGTTGGGTACGAGGTAATCCTACGATGAAATCCATATTGATTACTTCCCATTTCCAAGTCGGAATCTCCATAGCCTGCAATAATCCACCGGGTATTTGATTCTCAATCTTAGCTTGCTGATAGTTAGGACACAGAGCAACAAATTCGGATGTACCCTTTTTCATTCCGTCCCACCAATATATTTCCCCGATGTCATGATACATCTTTGTCGCTCCTAGATGGATAGAATAACGAGAATAGTGAGTTTCTCCCATAACCTGCCGACGCAGCCCAGCAACATTAGGCATCACACAATCGTCCTTGATATTTGAGGACCCCATCTTCTGTAATTTCAAACGACGTCTTCTCCTTCTGAAGGGTGGTATCCCTATAATGAACTAACACAGTATTCTTGTACTGGTGTTCCTTTACTTCAGTTACTAATGAGGATGTTGCCGTATCCTGAAGAGTAATTCCAACGTCACCTGAGTTCAGTAATAGAACTCCAAGACTAGCTAGCTAATGAAGCTCATGGGCTATTCCCCTATTTTCTGGCTACAAATACGATAGGCTACCCATAGATCTACGGCTGAGCGCGTCGGCTATTACGTTCACCTTCCCTGGATGGTATAAAATATCAATGTCATAGTCTTTAAGTAGCTCTAACCATCTCATTTGACGTAGATTCAATTCTTTTTTTGCTTGAAGATGTACTGGAGGCTCTTATGATCCGTATAGATATCAACATGAATGATATACAAGTAGTGCCTCCACATCTTAAGTGCATGAATTACCGCGGATAACCCTGAATCGTGGGTCGGGTAGTTCATCTCGTGCTTTCTTAGTTGTCAAGGAGCATAAGCTACAACTTTACCATGCTTCATCAGCACACAACCCAACCTAGCACCTGAAGCGTCACAATAGATAACGTAACCATCGATCCCCTCTGGAAGCGTTAGAACCGGTGCTGAAGTTAATCTGTCCTTTAAGGCCTGAAAAACTCCGTTTGCGAGCGTCAGTCCATTGAAACCTAGTTCCCTTCTAAGTTAACTTACATGGTTATCCTAATCTTGTACAATTTAGGAAATTCCCCTCTTCGGAGGCCTAAACTTCATCTTTTATCCCTTACAATTTCGCCTTTATCCCACTATTAGGGAAATATTTCATCTATTCTAAACGTTACTAGTCTTAGACTCCTTTGAGTTCATTCGGGCTATACTGAGCCTTATATAACTTAGAGAAACCATCAACTCTCTTATGAACTTATTCCCAAGGACTTATCCATTCTTGTTACCTTTTTACTAATCCTTTCTTATCCTTCCTCGTATCTTTCTAAAACCTTGTCGCTCTACCATACTATAGCTTGTGACCTACATATATCTATTTATACTTATTCATAATCTTTCTTCAACTTACTTGCATAATAGATTTTCTTATGTTATTCCAGAACATTAAGCGATACAATTACAAGTTTCCTGCAATAACCTGCCAAATGGAGAAGCTACGAACCCCCGTCGATGTTGTGGGTCTAGGCCAAGTATTCAATGCCTTACCTTTTTGTGTATCCACCCAGATGCCTTCACCCGAAATGATATTCCAAAGGAAAGTTACAGAGTTTAACCAGAATTCATATTTAGAAAATTTTGCATACAACTTCCCTTCTTGTAGAACTCTGAGCACAGTACGCATATCATCAACATGCTCATCCTCTGAATGAGAATACACCAATATATCGTCGATAAATACAATTATGAATAGATCTAAAAAAATCCTAAACACACGGTTCATCAAATCCATGAATACTGCTGGGGCATTGGTCAGACCGAATGACATAACCCAAAACTCAAACTGCCCATATCTAGTCTTGAATGTTGTCTTTGGAGTATCTTCATCCTTAACCCTTACCTGATGGTATCTGGACCTCAAGTCTATCTTTGAGAAATACGTGGAACCTTGCAACTAATCAAATAAATTGTCAGTTCTCGGGAGTAGGTACTTATCCTTGATCGTTACCTTATTCAGCTGCCTATAATCAATACACATTCTTAAAGAACCATCTTTCTTTCTTTCTTTCAAACAAAATAGGTGCTCCCCATGATGACGTACTAGGTCTGATAAAACCTTTTTCAAGCAAGTCCCTTAGTTGTTCCTTTAATTCTTACAGCCCTACAAGGGCCATTCTATTGAGGGAAATATATATACTTGATGAGTATCTGGTAGTGGGTCAATGGAAAACTCAATTCCTCGCTTTGGTGGAAGACCCGGAAGCTCATCGGGAAAAGCATCGGGAAACTCATTATCTACAGGATAGGACTGAACGGTTGGCAATTCTACTTCTACCTCCTGAACCCGAACTAAGTGATAAATATAGTCCTTTATGATCATCTTACTTGCCTTGAGATAGGAGATAAATTTACCTCTTGGCGATGCGGTATTACATTTCCATTCTAAAAGAGGCTCTCCTGGAAGCTGAAATCAAACCATCTTTGATCTACACTTGATGTTAACATAACAAAAGGTCAATCAATCCACACCTATTATAATATCAAGTCCTACCCAACCGAACACCATGTATCTTATCCATCCTACCCAACCGAACACCATGTATCTTATCCTTGTTTATTATCAAATCTATCACGGGCCATTTCGGGTCACATCCATATATATAAGTAACAATATTAAAACGTAACTTGCATAATTAATTTAGAAAAAGGGTTTATGTACATAGGGATCGACCTAGCCATAGACATATCATACGCAAAACTATATACAATATACTGTTTGTAAAACCTCTAAGTAGGCATAACCATAATATATACAAGTCGGGACGGGGCTCCCTACATCCTCATAAAACAACCAAACACATTTAGAGCCCTGACTTTGTAATATTCCAAGAAGAGGTGGAACTCACAAACCTAATACTGACACTTGGAGGAATATAGTAGAGGGTCCTTGCCTCGTCCTATATAAGAACCTCGATTGGACACACTTCAAATTGGAATCTTCATGTCCTTATCAGTTACCTTCCTCCTCTTGGCCTGACTACTATCTTCTTTCTCTGCGTATCCCATAACATACACCAACGAACCTTGATTGACGGACTCTCAAGACTGTGGACTATCTGGAATCTCAAAAGAGCTGGTATCCGCAAATGCCTTGACATAGTTTTGAGCCTGAGGGAATCCCGGTTGTGCCAATCCATGCACTACTCCCCTCATACTTTGATCAAAGGGCTATGAAACTAAGGGTCTTGGTGAGGTCGAAACTCCTCTCACCCCATCTACTGCCGGAGTGGTCGAAACAACTCGAATGGATAACTCGTATGGATCCTCGGATGGATCCTCCTCAATAGAACCCATGATCTCCGATGGGTATAAATCCATAGTATAACTTATCTCTCTTGCTAACACCTTCATAACCTTCTGACGAGTGCTAGTGGCTATAGTCTTCGGAGGCATCGCTTAAAACATAACACATCGTTAGGAACATGAATGCTTATATCGCGCGATCTAAGATTCGAAGAGAGGATAACATCCTATATGTCCTGTAGCCTCCTGTCTATATGTGTGGTGCACAACACATCCATAAACAAGACTCTACTAGACACGGTCTGTAGAGAACCCTAGGATAGAACTTCTCTAATACCACTTTTGTCACGACCCAAACCGATGGGCCGCGATGGGTACCTGAGTCCTACCTGTCAAACACCCCTAAGCATACATCTAGGATATAAACCTGTATAACATCTTCTAAATTACGAAGATAACATACATGAAAGAAACCTGCCAACAAGGCATATGTACGTATATCTGCAGAATATAGGGGGCGAGCCGGCAAGGCTGCTATAGGCAACTAAACATCCAATAACTGAAAGCCGACAAGGCCACATACATCCCAACTAGACATAATGTCTACTGACCTCTAACAGAAACATAACTGTACAAAGACGGGACTGAGCCACGTCATACCTATATATATACATATATATACAAACATATCGTACCAACATCAAAAGCAGCTCCGGATCAAATGGAGCACGCCAACTCTCGCTGATCAGGGATCCTAAGAAGGGGGACCGTTAGCTTGCCTACCTGCACCTGCGAGTATGAACGTAGGCCCCGTGAAATAGGGCGTCAGTTCAAAAAATGTACTGAGTATGTAAGGCATGAAAATAAGTACATGACAGGCATAAATGAAACATAGAATATATAAACATGTCTTTAATGAATAACTTTGTAAATTCTAAAATGTTTATAACGTTATGCACATGCATATAAATGTCATGTCATGCATAGGTATGAGTGTACATAATATCATCAAGCCAGTGAGTGCATCCCATCATATCGTCTCGGCCACTGTGGGCACATCATCAACATATACCAGCTGATCAGGTGGTGGTGCGTATATAACATCATAACCTCTTCCCATATCCTATATACATATACATACATATATACACATATTTAATGTCGTTTGAATTATACTTCAGCCAATGTGGGCAACATCATCATCATATACCAGCTGATCAGGTGGTGGTGCGTATATAACGCCGTAACCTTTTCCCATATCCCATATGCATATATTTACATATATACGCGTATATAATGCCATATGGTCATGAGTCAATGCACATGTATAAATGAGTGAAATGAATGAAAAATACATAATAATCTCGATATTCCTTCCAGATAAACCTTTTCAACTGCATTTTATTCTAAGACCCATGAACAGAAGATAATAATAATTCTCATGGGGAATCAAGAATATAGACAACCCTACTATTTCTGTGAATAGAGTAATTTATAGAAACTGTGTATTTTCTCGTTTCGTCAATATAATTTGGACCATGCCAAAAGAAAGAAGGGAGAGCCTTTACATACCTGTTCAACGTTCTTGGTTTTAAAACCAAGAATAGATTTGAGGCTAAGAGATTGGACGAATTGATCTGATTCAATTCCTTTGGTTTCAATGCCAAAATAAAGCCAAAGAAGCTAAAGTCACATTCTGCTCTAGCATTTTTGAACAAGAACGTAAATGGATTTAATTTAATTGAACTTTGAAATTTTCACTTGAACTCTTGGCAAGAATTGGACGAAATATTCTGCCTCAATATCCTTGGTTTCAATTTCAAAGTAATGAAATTTGAAATGGATCCAAGATAGTAAATGAAGCTCATGACAGATTTTGGATAAGATTAAGGCTTAGTCTTTTAAGTTTTGATTCTATGTAGCCACCTAGAATTATGACTACTTAGTCATTTTTCTAAGTGTGTGGCTCATTGCCACGCGTGGGGGGTGGGGTTAAGTTATTAATTATTTACTCACTTATTAGTTAACTGGGTAATGTCTTGTTACCCAGTAATAAAGTATTCATATATACTTTATATATTATACTACCATGGTTATATGATACTTTGCATGGTACTAATTCATAATTATCGGGTATTATCATTCGACCCATATTTTTTCCAAATTGTCCACTTTCAACGAAACTCATTTCCTTTAATCCGTGTACCCCTTTATCCTTCATAACACTTATTTATCGCTTGTTATAAAAAGCGTAAATATGTTAACGTCGAGATGATCTCATCCCCGAGTCTACGTCGGTTAACTGAAAATAAAATTTTAACGTACGAAAATGCGAGATGTAACACAGTAGAACATCATAATAAGGACACAAAAGTGTGGACGGAAACACAACCCAAATCCGAAATCACAAATACAGTAAAGACAAGTAATAACTCAGCAACTACGGCAGTTTTCACATCAAGTCTTAGCCAACAAACTCCAATCGATTAGTCAAATCCTTCAAGTATAAATCTTTCACCCATAAGTTTTCGAATAGAAATATGTAGAATATAAATCTTCCCAATAAAGATATTTCGAAATATACTTCCTTCAAATAAATATCTTTCAAACATAGTTCTTTCAAAATAAATACCTTTCGAATATAATCTTTTCAAATAAATATCCTTCGAATATAAGTTACCCTATGATACCCCATCTCGTCATCATACAATATGGGTCTCAATACCTAATCCCTAACACTTGGCATCTTGTTCTCTCATCACAACTCATAACCGCACTGACGGCTCACGTGCCAAATAGGGTCATGGGAAGATGTATATTAGAGGCTAGCCGATGGGTTATCTCCCATGAAAACACCTGAGTTTGTGTGCTTCATATGAGGCTTCTATTTAGTGGAATGAATGTACTAATTTTTGGGAGCACTTGAAGAAGTTGGCTCGACTATTATGAGAATGAGGGTGTACTTCGAAGATGATTTGGAGTGTTTATGACTAGTGTTACATGAGTTTATGAAGCATTCAATTTAATAACAGTGCAAGATCGGGGTAGCTACAAAGGAAGGGCATTGTGGGCTATAGACATGTTGTTTTATGCTTTCGAGCTAATTGGGGGAGCCTTCTATCAACAATCGAATCACATGGTCATGTGTTACATTTGTTTTTGGACTAAGGGATGTTTGTGGATTATCTATGACTTGAAAAGGATGACTTCAAGGATGATTTGAGCAAGGATTGGCTAAATACATGATGTACTATAATTTGTGGATATATGGAAATCTTTGAATCATTCAAGTTTGATATTTATAGTGGATCAGAGGTCAGAGTGGAGAAGATGGCTATCGAGAAGGTTCTAATGAGTTCACGATTTACATATGGTGTTTAAGGATCTTCATATTTGTGTATGGCTAAGATCTGAGATTTGAATTGGATGGTGTTGAGACTTGTAATATTTTTATATCATTACTAATTCTACATTGCAGTATTAGCGAGATGAAAGAAACAACTCTAAATTTGCATAAAGTCTTTTCATAGCGATATCTCGATTTGAGGTGCTATTAGGTACATGAGATGGAACAAAGTGGTTATGAGTCTTAGAATATTATGAATGAGAAGTGTTACCTTGAGGGAAAGTCAAAAGGAAACTGAAGAAGTTGGGTTAGCTAATTAGTAGTGATTTGGATTAGTATAGTAGAAGAAATGATCGGTTCATTTTGTATGATAGAGCTCTACTGGTATTTGGCATCAAAACTTTTGGGTTTGGCAGTCTGCGTGACTTGGTTGAGTTAGAAGGAATCAGTTCTAATGATTTGATTATGTGAAAATGGGTTCCGAAAAGTTTGTGATAGTTTGGCCACGACTTGCGGTTGATGATGTATTCTACAGGCATGGGGAGTTTGTTACGTGTAGTGATTTTGTTCTTTAGGAATAAGTTAAGTGGAAGGTTTATGGTTGATGGGATATCTATCCTACTTGTGTTTTAGAGTTTTAATGGGATTCTAGTGTTTCATATGATAGCATGGTAGATGCGGTGCACTGCGTGGAATTGTGAGTTGCAAGTACAAGGTTGCGGTTTAGTTTCGAAAGGGAAGGTCATGAGTTCTAGACAGCATGGACAATTTTAGATGTTTTAGCAAATGCTAGTACTATTTGGTATCGCTTGAGAAGTGTGTGTGTGTTAAGAGACTCATTATGTTTTGACTTGCGGATACTTGACTGATAGTACAGTAATCGCTTGGTCTTTGGATGCTGAGGTTTAGGTGCTACGTGGCACAAAAGATTTTATGATTATTTTTCACAAGATGATTGTGTATGGGTGATATGTCACTCATTTGAGCGATGGAGTAGGGATTAGATATGGAGATTCCTATATTCTTGAGATTTAGAGACTAGATGTTCTCAGAGGCAAACTATTCCTTGGGTGGGGACTGTGAAGATATGTTAAGAGTTAGTCAGCTGAATGGAGAGGTTACTATGAACTTTTGGAAGGTTATTTACCTAATTTTGGATGAGCAAAATTAATTTAGGGGCCCGTTGGTAGGCCTAACGATAATGTATATCCTACATCAGCTCGGGTTTGCTCACTTTTGCGCACAGTTTAGTCATACTTTCCTATCGATGGTATGTTGTGCTATCCATTTCTATATGGTAATGGTCATGTATTTTACGTATTTTCTGTTGATACACACGTGGTTGTTGATTGTGAACATTATGGCTCGATGGGTATTCCACGTGGATTGGTATGTTTGGACTGGGCTACGTGACACAACGGGGTTATGTTAGAATGAGATTTGTTGTGGTTATTTAGTATTTTTTCTTCTCCCTTGTGGGATCGATTAATTATATGATGTCATTGGGGGTTGTACCTATTGGATTTGTTTGATAGTTCCCTCATTTGGTTCTTTTTCCATCTTTAGTTATTTTCAAGTTATTGGTTATTGGGTATAGATTGTGTCATATATAGCTCTAGGTGGCATTAGGTGTGGCATGTCGGTCGAGCAACTTATATTGGGTGAGATGAGGTTATTGGACTTGAAAATCACGTAATCAGAATGAGATAAGGTATGTTGGAAGAGTAATGTCATCAATCAACTTGGGATTTGGCAATTGTGCTTATTGGGCGAGGGAGCTCCACGACTTATTGACTTGGAGAATGATTATGAGCTTCTACATATTTATTTCATCATTAGTAGTGTTACGAAGGTTTGTAAAGGTTTTATATGATATGAGGTATGTAATTTGCACCCTATTTGGTAATGAGCAGCTATTATAGTCTAAAGATATCACTATGAGTACATGAATTATGTGGTACATCAATGGTTAAATCTTGGGAATGGTTATGGTTTGATGCAACTTGTTGAGACTTGTAAAGTGTGTATAGGTGAGAATCGAATCTCATAGGGAATTTTGGATGTTGGTATTTGGTTCTAAGGTTTATGGATTGAGGTTGAAGAAAGCATCTTCAGTCGGGGTTCTGTTAATGGCCTTATATGGATTGTGGTGCATGGGATAACCCATGGATGTGTGTGCGATGAGTTTATGCAATGACTTGGTGACTTTAGAACAACTCTTCATATGTTCGAGGACGAACGTATATTTAAGTGGGGGAGAATGAAATGACCCGACCAGTCATTTTGAGTTTTTGCATTCTGTTCAGTAGTTTGAAAATTTGAGTAGCTTCATATGATGCATTATTACTTGCATGTATAGTTGGATTCGATGATCGAGAGGTTCAGGATTGATTTGGAAGAGAAATTTTTATTTTTGGAGCCTTAAAGTTGAAGATTGACCAATGTTTTAGTTTTGTGTAAACGGTCACGAATTCATATTGTGATGGTTCCGATAGGTTCTTATGGTGATTTTGAACTTAGACGTATGTACGATTTTGGATTTGAAGGTTTCTGGGTTGATTTGGTTCTATCTGGAAAAAGTTAGAAATTTGAAGGTTTAAGAAATTCATATATTTTACCGGGAGTTGACTTTGATGATATCGGGGTTTGGATTGTTGTTCGGAAGCTGGAATAGACTCTATTTTTCATTTTTACTTGTGTACAAAGTTTGGGTTCATTCCAGATTGGCTAGGCTTGAATCAGATGCTTGGTTTGAAGCTTATGAACTTAAGATAATGATCTTGGTTGTTGATTCTTGGTTTTGATGATATTCATGATTTTTTGAGCTCTCGGATAAGGTTTCATTAGGTATCGGGACTTGTTGGCATGCTTGGATAGGGGAGGGGGCTCGGGTGTATTTCAGATGTGTTTCAGACCATTTATCTCATGTTTGCATTGTTGGTGTCGCCTGTGAACTATGTTTGTAGGAGTACCATTGCATTCGCGAATAAGGGAGTTCACTGGAGGAGTTTAGTTCTCTACGTTCACGATGGGTGTTTGTTGGGTATGGGTACTTTTCCTCCTCGCATTCATGGCAAGGTGGTCACGTTCGCAGTGACTTGCTCACTACATTTGCGAGGATGTGTCGCATTTACGTTGGAGAGATGGGAGCCGGAGGAATTTCCTCCATGTTCGCGGAATCTTAGCCGCATTCGCGAAGGCTTGGCATCTTTGGTCATCACATACGCGAGGTGTGTGCCACGAACACAGTGTATTTTGGGAAGCGATCATCTTTGTGCTTCGTGATCGCGAAGGATAACTCTGGAAAGATTATAGAAGTTGTACTGGATAGTATTGTGTTTTCTATTCCAAACTTGTATTTAGTATTATTAGTGGCTCATGTACTTGTGACACCAGATTCTGGGGATAGTCTTAGAGAACGATGGTTGTACATCTATTATACATTTATGCTATTTCACCGTTATTATTATTATTATTAATGAATCTTAAATGGTAAAATGCTTTAGTTGTTGTGCTAATGTTGGCTTGCCTAGAAAGTGGATGTTAGGCACCATCTCGACCCCATAGTTAGGATTTTGGGTCGTGACCTGCACATTGTGTGCAGATCTTGGAGATGAGCTGCTATGAATGACGAAGGCTAGCATTTTAGATATGCATGCGGTCCAGATATAAGCTACCACTTGTTCTTGGTAGTTTAGTATTTGTACTTCTATTTATGTACATTCAAACAGATATTGTATTTATTCTTCGAACCAACTTTGTAAATCTAAATCTTAGTGGCTCATAAATTGTACTATCAATTCTTAGGGTATTTGTATAGATATTCATCGTCATATTTATTGTTATTGATGATATTTCATTTGAGTTGTATTATTCATTGTTTGGCTTACCTAACATGTTGAGATTATGTGTCATCAAGACTAAGTGGGACATTGAGTCGTGACACTTCTGTTGCAATCGTTATGAAAAAATGGGCTTCATGGGTATTTAATGTCCAGATTTGGGATTTAAGCTCATCTCACCATTTTTGGTACAAGGGAGATTTTTGAAGAGATTTCACCTGATTCTTGTGGGTAAGTATTCTTAACTTGATAATAATTATATATCATGAATACGCACAAAGTTTAGCACTTAAATTATAGAATTTGAAGGTAGAAAATAGGTATTTTAACTTGAAAGAAAAAGTACTTTTAAGCATTTGAACATCGATTTGGACTTAAATTAAGAATCTAATTATATAGTTGAATTGCGGAGGTTATGGATTACCAAAATTTAACTTTTTTTGGGGTTTGACCGCGTGAGCAAAGGTTGGCTTTAGTTGATGTTTGTTAACCTGTTCAAGAACGAATCTCTTCTTATGGAATTTAGTCCTATAACTATATTTGACCTTGTTAGTTACTTTCTGACTAGATTATGGACGTTTGAAAGCTTCAGAGCAAGGTAAAGAGATATTTGAAGATTGAAGCTTATTCAGATAGAGGTATGTAGGTATCTGGATTAACCTCGACTTGAGGAAATTTTCCTAAAACAAACTTATTTTCTATGTGCTACGTATTTGAAGGTAACATATATGAGAGGTTAAGAGCATTGATGCGGATACTATGTGCCTTCTTTATTGGGATACTTTAGGTACTTAATGCCATGTATGTGTTATATGATCTCTTCTTGTCGCATAACTCCTTTAGCATCTTTTCAATGTTGTATGTATGTAATCTCGGATTACATACTTTGTTGATAGTCATGCTTTCTACGTATGCAACTTCATCTGCATAAATGATTATGATACATTGAGATTGGATATGATTATCGCACGTTGAGATTGATCACCGGTAATGTGCAAGTTTGTTAAACATTTGGATAGTTTCAGTTTGTTATGAAGTTTGAGCCTTTATTACATTATAGACTTTTGTGATGTGTTTTTTATGAATGCTACTTTATGAATATTCCTTATATATTGTTTGACACATTAGCATATGCATTGATCAGGATATGTGAGAAAGCATGTGATATCATGCTTTGGTTGTGCATATTTTATTCACGGTTTCTTATGATTTGTCTATTATTGCGTTTATGAATTGCACTGGTAATGAGAAGTGAGTATCTTTTATCAAAAACCTCGCCACTACGTGAGTTTAAATTTAATACTTACTGAGTACTCACGTAGATTATTATATGCATATTTTACTTTTGCACGCTTTTGTGCAGATACTGATCCTGGTACTAAAGGGAGCTTAGGAGCTGTTATTGGAGACCCAAGGTTAAGCTACTTGATTGGTACAGATCCTTAGCGTCACCTTCTATCATCCATTACTACTATGTATTATTTTTTAGATAGTGATGTATTATGAGGCATTATTGTCTAATATTTCTAATAGCTCATGACATCGTATTAGTAGCCATTTCCCATGACCCCTTGGATTCACCACATGGCATCCTGGCAAGCCTCCCAAAGCCTAGAGCCATGGATAGTCCCGTGCTCTTGACCGCACTAAGTGACAAGCGCGCCTGTGCCTATGTCTTCCCATCAATAGCTCTCGCCAATGCCCAGTCACAGGAAAATTTACGCCCATGGCAGGCTGCGCCCTAGTGCGTTCCCATTGTCAACGCAATCGATCCATGCCATGCGGCTAGCGCAGTGCGCGCAAACCCCGATGCTAAAGACAAGGTTACCTCCAACAAACCTGCTTTTACCTTGTAGCAATATAAGTCATTTTTGTTGTAAATATAGAGTAGTTCTACTTCCTGTATTTTCATTATGATTCTCTAGCTTATTTATTCAAGTCATGCAACTTTGGTTTATTTTTTTAAGCATTATTAGGGGGATCAAGTAGTCAAACTTTCAAGCAAGCAAACAATTCTATGTATTGGTGTCTCTCCCCTTTGACACCTTGTTGCCTTTTTCTAATAGCTTTCATTAATGCAATCAAGCTTTCTTTCATTCTCTTTCTCTTTTCGGTTCTACAAATTCTCTTGACATCAATTTTCCCGTACGACACTAATAGTCTCATCTAGCGTATAGAGGGGACCCCAATTGGCAAAGAGTAACCACACAGACATCGGTTACTTAGCCTCATGTTGCCCTTCTAATACATCTCAAGAACAGTTGGTATCAGAGCATAGGATCAACATCGGACAAGGGAACACATTGTCATTGCCATCATTTCTGACTAGGGTGATTCATGGGAATCGCATTGCAATCCTTGAAGAGACGGTTAATATATTACGATCCATCACGAGTAGGTTCCTGGTCTAAGAACCAAACTAGTAAAAAGGTTGGATGACCTGGACTACAGGATGCGACGGGCCGAAGGAGACATTGCAAACATCAGCCGCGACTTTAAAGGAGACGGCAAACGATAGCCACAAAGGCGGCAAAAATTTTCAAGAAATTCGAGAGGCTCCAACAAGAGCGGACCGAGGATTTAGCCAATAGGGAACAAGAGGCATACTTGGTGATTTCTATACAGTAACCATAGATAACTTGATGGACCAGCTCAATGTTGTCAACATTGCTTTACAAGGCCTACTCCGTGGAGGCAGAAACCACATTGGGGGTGCTGTGAACCATGCCCATGTTCCACAAAAGCTTAAAATCCCTGAATCGAAGCCCTATAATAAGGCTCAAAATGCCAAAGAAATAAAGAACTTCATATTTGACATCTAACAATACTTCGATGCCATGGGTGAGTTAGAAGAAGCAAAAAAGGTAGTAATTGCTACCATATATCTTCAGTGTGGCGCTATACTATGGTAGCGGGTGAAATACGAAGCCATCAGGGCATGTAAAGATACTCTTGAGACATAGGGAGACCTGAAGGCAGCCATACACTTACAGTTCTTCCCTAAAAATGTTGAGTACAATATGTGGAGAAAGCTTTGGGATCTCCGCCAGACCAAGTCAGTCCGATATTACGTGTGTGAATTCTCCGCAGTTATGCTAAACATACACGATGTAGTGGACAAAGAGAAACTCATCACATTCCTAGAAAGTTTGAAATCTTATGCCCGTGTAGAGCTACAAAGACAAAGGGTAGATACTTTACTTAAGGCGATCCAAGTAGCAGAACGCCAAGGGGACTACAAAGTTGATGCTCGAAAGGACAAGCCTCAACCACTTGTCCGAGGAGGATACAAAGGGGCCCAGTCTAGCAATGGTGGTGGCCCAAGAAAAAGTGGAGGAGATCGGAATCTAAGACTCCTTCCTTAGGCAGCAATAGTGTTGCATCTCACAAAAATGATTAGGGGAAGAAGCCCCCTTCAGAATGTCATCATTGCGGGTAACCGCATTAAAACAATGAATGCCCACAGGCACAAATGAATGCCAATCAAACTTTTGATATGGTTCGGATGATGATGATGACCATGCTGACCTGACAGAACCAATAGGTGCCTTCAACACACTTGTTTTCTCTATTTCTAAGGCCTTAGTGGGAACTAGTGTCGGCATCTGTAAGAAGAAGGACCGATGCCCAACCACCAAAAAAGGAAAATGGAGGCGGATGAGAATCCTCTTCTTGACCAAGAGAAGACCCTAATGTTCGTCGAAATGAAAGTTAATGGCAAGTCCATTCGTGCGATAATAGACATGGGCGCTACTCACAATTACCTAGACTCAAATTAGTTAGAGCTCCATGGTCTAGTCGTAGGAAAGGGCAGAGGTCATATCAAGGCTATCAACTCACCGCCTCAGCCAATGGGTGGAATAGCCAAAGGAGTGCCAATGAAGTTGGGTACTTTTGTAGGAAAATTCAACTTGCGTGTGGTGATCATAAATGACTTCAAATAGATAGGTGGATTGGAATTCATGAGGCAACATAACACCATTCTTGTACCTTATGCATACATGCTGTCATACCTCCTTTTTTACCTACACCCCCGGAAGGCGTATAATGGAGTTTTTTCCAACATAAAGTGACAATCGAAATGGGATTATTTATTAAAAATTCAGAGTCGCCACTTGGGATAATTTATGGTGTCCCAAGTCACCGGTTTAAATCCCGAATCGAGGAAAAGATTGACTCTATTTTACAGTCCGCGAACACAGAAATCCGGGTAAGGAATTCTGTTAATCTGGGAGAAGGTGTTAGGCATTCCCGAGTTCCGTGGTTCTAGCACGGTCGCTCAACTGTTGTATTTGGCCTATTTACTTGATTTTAATACATGTTTTAGCCTATTGTTCAATTTTAACTTTATAACCGCTTTTATTTAATAATTATTTTTTAGGAAAAAGATTCAACGTCATCTAAAATACGTCTCGAACCACGTCACATAAATGCACCCCCTGGTCTACGACACATTTTTATCTAACGTTGTTGAGATTTGGATTTGGGTCACATAAATGCGCACCCGAGTTTAGGAAAACTAGTTTTTAAATAGCGCGCCTAGAGCAACTATGCATTCGCAAATTTGCGAGGTCCATGAAAATTCAACTAAATGGCACGCCTCGGTTTCTAAAGATTCAAAATTAATTAAACGAGGGCCATGGGTTTTGAGATTTTATTTGGCTCATAGAAACATAACAAAATGAAAGCAGTAGTAGTCTTCTACAACCCAAGCCTCCTTTCTTAATTAATCCTAAAGCTCACGTATCTTAGCAATCCAATTGGTCAAACTCTATTCTTTCTAAATTAATTCAAAAACAGAAATTTCCATAAATTTACATCAAAATCAATCACATGATAATAAAGATGACATTAACACACAGAAAAGCTTAAGAAAATATGTTCATTCACGGCACAATCATGATAATGAAAGAGAGAAATGGACCTTTTATTGATGCCCGAAATCCGGAAATTGCAACTCAATCGGGCTAAACAAAGCAACAATCTTTGGACCAAAACACCAAAATTATAAATCGGAACCCAAACGAGACTTCAATTAAACGACAAACCAAACCTCTAAAAATCTGACAACTTGAATTGAGTAAAGAAATATGGTTACGCAGCCTCAAAAGAGAAACCAACGATCAGTGGATTAATTGAAACTTGAGGCAATCATTGCTTGTATATGGTTGGAATTATAAGGCTTAGAAGTGAGAGAGAATTCCAATTTCCACTCCTTGTTGTATTTTAAATATTGGTATTCCTCCAATTTGCTTCCAACGCTAGTATCAGAAACTAAGATTCGAACGAGCGGGCGTTCAAATCGAGAGAAGGAAGTCAATTTTTACGGATAATTTGCAGATTTCATCTGCTAAGAGGCAACGTTGAACAGCGTAGAAAATGAGCTGCCATTTTTTGTTTTTTCTCTAGGTCTAGGTCTAGGAATTGAAAACTTAGGTAGGGTTTCTATAATTGGGTATTTTATATGAAAGTGGGAAGGGATGATGGCCATTGGATTAGAAGGAAATAGATAGCTATGATTAAATCTTTCACTTAAATGGGCTAATGGGTTGGGAAGAATGAGCTGAGGGTAATTGGGTTGGACCATGTCTTTTTGTATCTCAAATTTGGGTTAAGAAGACTCCAAAAATTATTATTCAAAACCATAGCTAAATTCCTTTAATATAAGATAACTATACTACATGATCCAAAAACAAATTGTAATTAATTAAACTAAACTATATTAAAATATGAAACTATTATATATATATTTTTTTATATTTTTTCAAGATTACATAAAGGTAAAAATAATGTACTATTTTTGTATTTTTTTTATTTAAATTTACGAAAGATATGTAAACTAAAATATTTTTGTAATTTTTATTTTTTGTGACGAAATAAAGTAAAAGAGTCAAAATTATTTAAAATATCGAGGTTAGTCCTAAATTAAATATTTTATGCTAAAATAGGTGAAATTTCGGGGAGGATCAAAAATCACATGTCTACAGCTGCCCCTCTTTGACCGGAAATGCGAAGTATTTTCAGACAAAGAATGATTAGATAGATTTTTTGACCCGACCCTTATTTATGGAGACCAAAACTAAGAGAAAGGAAGATAATGTGACCGAGCCCTGGTATCTGAGCTGCCTACATATCCTTAGCTATAAAAGAATCAGACCACATGTAGTTCAGAGGTGAATGAGGTGATGGAGTATGCCGAGGTGGAGAGCCGATTGAGGTGCCGTTTCGCCGAGGTTCCGGTCCGCAGTCCTGATGTTACATCAAAAATCAAAATATAAAAAAGACTAGATAAGCCTACCAACTACGAGTTACAAGATTCCTATCTATAAGTTTTCTGAAGCTTGATCTTGAGTCTTGAGTGGTTCTTCATGCAGACTTTAGATTTGAACCTTGACGCTTGCTAGTTGCAGGTGCTAGTTCGTTCTTCTTCAGCTTTTTAGACCAAAAAGGGACATGCAGAGCTTGTGACCTCAGCCCTGTCTTGAGCAGCTCACATCTTTCATTAACTTCTGCATTTGGATTCACTTCTTATCTTTTTTTTTTCTTTTTATTCTGGATTGTGACTAATTTGTGATGATCATCTTGGACTGCTGACTCACATTCTTGACGCGAGCTTCTTTTGTTGCTGACCTGAATTGCATTCTTAATTGAATTCCCTTTTTTTTCAAGTGAGCGCCTGATTGCTGAACTTGAACCGTCTTCTCTTGTTACTTGACAATGTTTTCCCTTGCACCTTGAACCATTTTCCCTTGAAACTTGAACTGTCTTCCTTCAAAACTACTTTTCCTTGAAACTTGAGTTTTCTTCCCTTGTTCTCCAGGTGGGCGCCTGATTACAACAAAACAGACAAAACAAAAGAAATTTTTTCTGCCCCAGTTTGCACTAGGAAGATTTGTGAGTTGTTAGCAAAATTGTAAACCACTTGTACTATTGATGCAATGATGAGAGTAAACTAAAGAATAGACTAGGAAAACTATAAACTAAGCTTGACTAAAGTAAAGACTGACACTATTCTCCAGGAGGGGCCCCCCTGGTTTCAGGAAAATTAAATATTAATAATCTTAAGAAAACTAAAAATTGACCCCTTTTTTTTCAAATCCAGACTTCCTTTTTTTCAAATTATCCTAGGAGAAAATTCGTCAGACTAGGTTTTCTATCTTAGGAGAAAGATTCATCAAACTAAGACGTTTATCCTAGGAGAAAATTCATTAGACTGAGTCTTTTTTTTCTCTTTTTTTTGGTATCTTAGGAGAAAGATTCATCAGACTAAGAATTTGATCATAGTAGAAAATTCATCAGACTAGGTTTTCTATTTTAGGAGAAAAATTCATCAGACTAAGACGTTTATCCTGGGAGAAAATTCATCAGACTAGGTCCTTTGTATTTCTCTTTTTTTTTCGGTATCTTAGGAGAAAGATTCACCAGACTAAGAATTTGATCCTAGGAGAAAATTCATCAGACTAAGTTTTCTATCTTAGGAGAAAAATTCATCAGACTAAGATTTTGATCCTAGGAGAAAGTTCATCAGACTAAGTATTTTTATCTTAGGAGAAAAATTCATCAGACTAAGATTTTGATCCTAGGAGAAGATTCATCAAACTAGGCCTATTTTTGTTATCTTAGGAGAAAGATTCATCAGACTAAGATTTCTATCCTAGGAGAAAATTCATCAGACTAGGTTTTCTATCTTAGGAGAAAAATTCATCAGACTAGGATTTTGATCCTAGGGGAAAGTTCATCCGACTAGGTATTTTTATCTTAGGAGAAAAATTCATCAGACTATGATTTTGATCCTAGAAGAAGATTCATCAGACTAGGTCTAATTTTGTTATCTTAGGAGAAATATTCATCAAACTAAGATATTGGGTGAAAAATCCATCAGACTAGGACTTTTATCTTAGGAGGAAAGATGCGAAGATCAATGGCAAGATTTTATGCATAATTAGCAAGACAAATAAAGACAAAGAGTTGAGAAACTTCCCTTTGTCGACTCTTCTCATCTTTTCTTTTTCTTCTCTTTTTTTGTTGTTGTTGTTTTTTTTTTCTTTTTTTTTCTTTTTTTTTTCTCTTTTTGAATCACTTTCCTTGCACCGCTTTGTTCCTGTTTCATACAAAGAAAAATTTGTTAGTTTTGAAAATGGTGGTCGGTTTGTGGCCTTGAGTCTTAGGCAGCTTGGCTTCTGCTCAATCAGCTTAAGTCGATCTCAAAAGACCTTTGTTCTGCACCAACTCTGATTGTTTAATACCGGTACCATTTGTATTTGCAGCTCAAATAGCCTTATCCCAATTGGAGATCTTTGCTTAGGTGACCTTTTCCAATATCTTGAATGACTTCCTGCTTTTGAGCAATTTGTCTGTTGGAGAGAATCACCAGTTATCTTTGCTTGCTCCAAGTAGGCTGACAAGAGTCTTTAAAGGGAGCCTTTGCATGAACCCTCAAGGCATGTTGACAATAATAACTGAGTGCTGGCCAAATTTGCTTTATGCAATTGAAAAGCTGGTAGCAGATTTTGAAATCTTTTCTTGCTTATTTTGACAAGGACTGACTCAGAGGGAAGGATACAAATGATGCAAAGAAATAATATTGACAAGAAATGTCCATGTCGGGAAGGATAAAAGGAAGGTTTTTTTTTTCAATAACTAGCCTTAATGATCATGACATGCATTTTGGACTTAACGGCCTGATCTATCAAACTAATCCAATCTTCTCTTTTGCCATTCTTATGAGCTTTGAAGTCGGGCTTGTTCGTGCCAATTCTTTGAATCAGCTTCGCGACTCACTTTCGACTAGTGGTGCCCCGAGGGGTTTTCACCAACAAGTCTCTCTCATTTATTCATCTATGTTTACCGTCCTCTTACAGTGCCCGTGAGGGTTTCCACTAATAAGACTCTCTCATTTTTTTTCTTTTTATTTCCCTTTTTGTGAGAAACTCGACGGTGTTCTACGTCATGTGACAACTATTGCTCATTGAATGCTTCTCTTGGCATTCTTGAAGGCATATCAGGAGGTCTTTATTTGGAAGGATTTTGGATAGGGTTGGAAAGAAAGGACGTCATAAGGCTCAAAATAAACTCAAAGTAAAGGGGATTGTGGACTTACAACCCTTGGAATCGACTCTTTCAAAAGTGAAATAAAATCTCTGCCCTAGTTTCAGCTATTGGGGATATTTTGGGATTTTTCTCTTTTTTTTTTGAATTCTTATTTGGCTGGACCGAACCGTGAGGCTGCCTACATATCCTCTTTTTTAAGGAATCAGGTCGAACGTAGTTCAAACATCTAACCTAAACTATTTTTCATCTTTCTTTCTGTTTCTCTTTTTTCTTTTTTCTTTTTTTCTTTTTTCCTTTTTTTTCTTTTTTCTTTTTTTTTGTTTGCCCCAGCTTTTATTTTTTAGGGCATAGACCTTTGACAATTCTCTTTTTTTCTCTCTAAACTTTCTAAGAATTACCCCAGTTTGTACTCTTGGGACATGGATTTATTTTTCTTTTTTTTTGTACTCTAAACTTGATTCCAAAAGAGGGTAGTCAAAGAAAAATAACACAGGTTCAAAAGGGGTAGCAAAGGATATAAAGTGTTTGGGTAGCAGAAAAAGGGCCTCCCAACCTCGAGAACGTCAAACATGGTATCTTTTCGCTATCACAACATTGAGGAACATGTCTATCTTCTTGGTGTGCCGTGGTCACAAGACATTTTTTCACCCCTTAGTGACAAACTTTCCAACAAACTTCAATTGATTAAACATCCTCAAGCCCGTTCTTCACAATGATTTGAAAGTGAATTTAACTCGACATTAGTTCCAAAGTATTCCAACTCTTTACTCATCCTCAAATGTATTTTTTTTAGTTATTCAATTCCAGATTAAATCAGTTTCTAAGATCTGGCCAAAATTTCCGCATGCATGTCATGTCATTAGAACTAGCGACAAAAGAACTAGGAACAGAATGACTCAAAAGGACAAACTGTATTTTATTGAGTAAAGGATGAAAGGGTTTTACAACTAAACAAGCAACCCAAAATACGAGTTACAATCCTAATATAACCTGAATAATGAAAATAGCAACAGAACAGACAAACAAGACTCGCACAAATAGAATGGAGGGATAGAAGGGTTTGACTCAATAAAACAAATAAAATATGGATCACAACCCTGAAATAACCCAGATAATAGAAAAAACATCAAAACGAACTACCAAGATTCCTTCCTAGTGAGGAGGGAATGACTTTTCAATTGCTAGGCTTGACATTTAGCCACAAATTTGCTCATCAGAATCAGCAGTGCCTTCTCCAATTTCAAAATTATTAACTTCAGTTAGAAAATTCTCGAGAGGATTCTCATACTACCTATCACCACACATCATCCCCACAAAGTGTGCATCATCATGTGCAGGTAAAGGATTCTGCGCGATATTCTTGGTGTCACTGTCTTGGATCACAATCAGATTCTCCTGGATCATCCTTTCTATTTCTCTTTTCAAATCCTGACAGCTTTCAACATTGTGCCCCTAGGCATTGGAATGGTATTCACACCTTTTAGAAGGGTCAAAGCTTCTCGCACATGGGTCCACATGATTCGAAGGAATAAGTGCAATCATGTCATAATACTTTAACTTCTCAAATAAGCTTGCATAGGACTCTCCTTTTGGTGTAAAATTATCTTTCAACCTTTGTTCCCCTTTATACCTCTGGCTGGGATGTGGGTTATAGGGCACCTGAAAATTTTGTGGAGGCTGTTGGAGATTTCGTGATGCTCGTGCTCGCCTTCTGGGGTATTTTGGTGGCTAGACAACATACTGAGGTGGAGCGATAGAGTATTAAGGGTTCTGGGGTGGATAATACTGCTCAGGGGAGTCATGGAAAACTTGAGGAGGCTGCTCATACCTTCGAGATGTTCTCCTGGGACCTCTTCTCGACCCTGATGTCATCATGATTTTTTCAACCTTCTCATTTGTGTCGCTAAAATTATCAGATTCAACCCGGACAGCCTGAGTTGCAGCTTTAAAAACTGCTTGACTTATAATTTTGCCTATCTTAAGACCATTCTCTACCATTTCTCCCATTTTGATTGCTTCCGAGAAGGATTTGGCAATTGTGGACATCATATTTTTAAAGCAATCTGGCTCTTGCGCTTGAAGGAAGACATTGATTAGCTCATGGTCATCTATGGGTGGCTTAACTCGAGCTGCTTGCTCTCTCCAATTAATGACATATTCCCTGAAACTTTCACTTGGTTTCTTCTTCAGGTTTGAAAGGGAAATGCGGTTTAGGGCAATGTTGATGTTGTATTGGAACTGATTGACAAAGGCCTGTGCCATGTCATTCCAGACGTACCAGCGAGATGTGTCTTGATCCAAAAACCTTTCGGATGCTACTCTCGTAAGGCTTTCCCCAAAATAAGCCATCAGCAATTTTTCGTTTCTTTCCGCACCTCTCAGTTGATTGCAATACCTTTTCAGGTGGGTTGTGGGATCTCCATGTCTATCATACTTTTCAAATTTGGGAGTCTTGAAACCAGGCGGCAAGTGGACATCGGGGAACATACATAGATATTTGAAGGTAACCCTCTTTTGACCTGCCAACCCTTGCATGTTTGTAAACCGTTGTTCTAAGGTTTTTACTCTTCGGGTCATTTCTTCCTGTACCATCTTTCGGGCAGGTTTCTCAATGTTTGCAGGAAGATCAAACGAGTACGAGTGGTACTTAGGAGAGTGGTATTGCTCTTGCTGTGTAGCAAATTGTGACTCATGACGAGGCTGTCCTTGACCACTTGCCCATGCTTGACACATTTCGGTCATTTGCTGTTTCAACATTCTATTTTTCTCAAACACAGTAGACTCTTGTTGAACCCTCTGACCCGGAGTCTCTTGAGCACTTGTAACAACTTCGATGTCAGTTATCATTTATCATTGGATCTTGTGTTTCCAGCTCACCACAAACCGACCACCTCAACTTTTTCACAATTCAAAACAAAACATGTTAGAATGGACTCAGCCAGTCCTTATTATTATCAATATTTTTCACTTTTGTTTTTTTCATTTCTTTTTAATGGTGATCGAACCTGATGTGGGTTGCCTACGTATCATGTGGGAACATGAATCAGATCTTGCATAGTTCGGGTAGATCATGAATAAAGTAAATAAACTAACTTTTTTTTTTGAATTTTTGAATTTTTTATTTTATTATTTTGAAAGAATGACTTATAAAGAAGAAAGAGAGTATTTTTGGGATTTTGATTTTTCTTCAAAAATTTTGCAAAGAAAGACTTCTAAAGAAAAGAGATATTTTTTGAATATAGTCCTTTTCATTTTTGAAATTTCGAAGAAAAACTTCTAAAGAAAGAAGAAAATATTTTTGAATTTTTGGACTTTTATTTTAAAATTATGAAAGAAAGACTTCTAAAGAAAATATTTTTGAATCTTGAAATTTCTTTTCAATTTTTGAAAGAAGAATGAAAATATTTTCGGATTTTGAGAAGAAATTAAAAGAAAATATTTTTGGATTTTTTGAAAATGGTGGGCCGGAACCGATGAGGTTTGCCTACGTATCTCAAATCCGGTGAGAATCAGACCCGCGTAGTTCGCCCAATTTTGACGGAACAAAAGAAAATATGACTTATTTTGAAATGACTTTTTTTTTCAAAATTTAAACAGAATTTCAGGGTAATTCAAATACCTACCTCTCACTCTCTTTTCTTTTCTCTTTTTTTTTCGATTTTCATTTTTTTTCATTTTCTTTCCCTATTCTAGAAGTCAGTCAGCATGCAAGCCAAAATAGACAGATACGCAAGTAGCACGTAAGATGTATTAGGATGGTCTTTTAATTTGGGTGCACCTGTTCTAGACAGACCCATCCCCTCTGTTGAGTCCCCAGAGTCAAGTGCACATGATACAAACAAACGTTCCTAATAGGGATCCGGCATGAGGCTGAGTTATTCTAAGCTAATAACATGGGTATATTGTTCTAGACTTGTGTACCCGAGCGGACAACTCGAGCCGAGGAGGGGGCAACATACCGGGAACCAAAAGGCCATCCAACTTTGTAACTTATCTGAGTCTCTTTATTATTTTAAGGTATGACACTAACAGAAGGAGGAGTCACGCCAGTGTGCACATCCCTGAAGATGAGAAGAGAAGGGTTTCATAACAGTTTATATACAGTTCAAATAATATCAAAGCGGTAAAAAGCGGCATTTAGCACATTAGGTTCAAGCATGCAATAAAATTAGATAATAAATACAGCTAATTATAACAATTATTCTAAGCTCGAATTCTTGAACCCTGAACTAGAAGTTCTGGGTTCTTTTCCCCAGCAGAGTCGCCAGAGCTGTCACACCTCCTTTTTTACCTACACCCGAGAAGGCGTATAAGGGAGTTTTTTCCAACTTAAAGTGACAATCGAAATGAGATTATTTATTAAAAATTCACAATCGCCACTTGGGATAATTTATGGTATCCTAAGTCACCGGTTTAAATCCTGAATCGAGGAAAAGATTGACTCTATTTTACAGTCCACGAACACAGAAATCCGGGTAAGGAATTATGTTAACCTGGGAGAGAAGTTAGGCATTCCCGAGTTCCGTGGTTCTAGCAAGGTCGCTCAACTGTTGTATTTGGCCTATTTATTTGATTTTAATACATGTTTTAGCCTATCGTTCAATTTTAACTTTATAACCCCGTCATCTAAAACACGTCTCGAATCACGTCACAAAAATGCACCCGCGGTCTACGACACATTTTTATCTAACATTGTTGATATTTGGATTTGGGTCACATAAATGCGCACCCGAGTTTAGGAAAACTAGTTTTTAAATAGCGCGCCTAGAGCAACTACGCATTCGCAAATTTGTGAGGGCCATGAAAATTCAACTAAATGGCACGCCTCAGTTTCTAAAGATTCAAAATTAATTAAACGAGGGCCATGGGTTTTGAGATTTTATTTGGCTCATAGAAACATAACAAAATGAAAGCAGTAGTAGTCTTCTACAACCCAAGCCTCCTTTCTTAATTAATCCTAAAGCCCATGTATCTTAGCAATCCAATTGGTCAAACTCTATTCTTTCTAAATTAATTCAAAAACAGAAATTTCCATAAATTTACATCAAAATCAATCATATGATAATAAAGATGACATTAACACACAAAAAAGCTTAAGAAAATATGTTCATTCACGGTACAATCATGATAATGAAAGAGGGAAATGGACCTTTTATTGATGCCCGAAATTCGGAAATTGCAACTCAATCGGGCTAAATAAAGCAACAATCTTTGGACCAAAACATCAAAATTATAAATCGGAACCCAAATGCGACTTCAATTAAACGACAAACCAAACCTCTAAAAATCTGACAACTTGAATTGAGTAAAGAAATATGGTTACGCGGCCTCAAAAGAGAAACCAACGATCAGTGAATTAATTGAAACTTGAGGCAATCATTGCTTGTATATGGTTGGAATTATAAGGCTTAGAAGTGAGAGAGAATTCCAATTTCCACTCCTTGTTGTATTTCAAATATTGGTATTCCTCCAATTTGCTTCCAACGCCAGTATCAGAAACTGAGATTCGAACGAGCGGGCGTTCAAATCGAGAGAATGAAGTCAATTTTTATGGATAATTTGCAGAGATCATATCCTAAGCGGCAACGTTGAATGGCGTAGAAAATGAGCTGCCATTTTTTTTTCTCTAGGTCTAGGTCTAGGAATTGAAAACTTAGGTAGGGTTTCTATAATTGGGTATTTTATATGAAAGTGGGAAGGGATGATGGTCATTGGATTAGAAGGAAATAGATGGCCAGGATTAAATATTACACTTAAATGGGCTAATGGGTTGGGAAGAATGAGCTGAGGGTAATTGGGTTGGACCATGTCTTTTTGTGTCTCAAATTTGGGTTAAGAAGACTCCAAAAATTATTATTCAAACCATAACTAAATTCCTTTAATATAAGATAACTATAATACATGATCCAAAAACAAATTGTAATTAATTAAACTAAACTATATTAAAATATGAAACTATTATATATATTTTTTTATATTTTTTCAAGATTACATAAAGGTAAAAATAAGGTACTATTTTTGTATTTTTTTTATTTAAATTTACGAAAGATATGTAAACTAAAATATTTTTGTAATTTTTATTTTTTGTGACGAAATAAAGTAAAAGAGTCAAAATTATTTAAAATATCGAGGTTAGGCCGAAATTAAATATTTTACGCTAAAATAGGTGAAATTTCGGGGAGGGTCAAAAATCACATGTCTACACATGCTACTGATGATGGGAGCAAACGGGGCCAAGATCTGCATTATTCCATGCACAACCATAAATATGGCCGTAGGGAACATCTCAACCTTACAAATGAAGAAGGGAGTCAAAAGACATGAACCTAAATTCATGGCTACCTTCTGTATTGAAGTTACTAAACACTCTTCGGGCCCCATTCCTACACCTATGAAGAAGCTGCTAAAGTAGTTTGAAAACTTCATGCCACAAGACATGCCAAAGCAGCTCCTACCTAGGTGAATTGTGGACCGTGAGATTGAGTTGGTGACATATGCGAAGACATCCGCTTGGGCACTTTACAGAATGTCACAACCCAAACTCACTGAGCTTTAGCGATAGTTAACGAAAATGCAATACACAGGGATCATTTTCCGCTTCAAGTCCCCTTATGGGTCCCTTGTGCTATTCCAAAAGAAACATGATGATACCCTATGACTATGTGTGTATTATCGGGCCCTAAAAAAGATCATCGTGAAGAACAAGTACCCCATCCCGCTAATGACTAACCTGTTCGATAGATTGGATGGTGCTATAGTGTTCATCAAAATAGATTTAAAGACATGTTACTGGCAAGTTTGGATTATCGAGGGAGATGAACATAAGACGACCTGTATGATAAGATATGGGTTGTACGACGTTTTGATCATGCCATTCGGCTTGACTAATTCTCCAGCCATATTTTTCACCCTGATGAACCAAGTCTTCCATGAGCGCATTTATGAATTTGTAGTGGTCTACTTGGATGACATTCTTGTATATAGAAAAACATTGGAAGAACACTTGAGGCACCTGTGGAAGGTCCTAGCTCGACCGGGGGAGTACAAATTATATGTGAAGCTATCCAAGTTCTCCTTCACCCAAAAATAGATCGACTTCCTCAGAAATGTCATCGAAAAAGGGCGGATCAAGATGGACCAACAGAAGATTCAGGCTGTCACAGATTGGCCGTCGCCCAAGGATATCCATGCCTTGAGAGCGTTCCTTGGCCTATGAAACTTTTATTGGCGATTTGTGAAAAATTACTATCTCATTGCAATTCCATTGACAGAATTCCTAAAGAAAGTCATGCCTTGGGATTGGGGTCCTAGGCGAGCGGAGGCCTTTAATGCATTGAAAACGGCTCTATCTAATAGCCCCATCTTGGCTTTTCCTGATTTGGCCAAGGTTTAAAGTACAAACAGATTTCTCTAACTATTCTCTGGGCTAAGTCTTGCTACAAGAGGTTCATCCAGTTGTGTACGAGATCTGAAAGTTGAAGTATGTAGAACAACGGTACGTCGCCCACGAAAAAGAATTATTGGTTATCGTCCACTTATGCTTTTGGAGGCACTATATGCTGGGAATCCCGTTCGCAATCAAGACAGACAACACGGTTGTTAGTCATTTCATGACCCAACCAAAGCTAAATGGCCGACAGGACATGTGGTAGGAACTCCTAACGAAATTTCACTTCATCCTAGAATACCGAAGTGTGAAGACTTACCAAGTTGCTGATGTGCACAGTTGGAGATCTAACCTAGAATCGGTGTGCCATTCACCGCCCTAAGGGGGAATGACGCAGCCACCACTATAAAAGACCAGATACCATCCACTCACCAAGGATCTTTCTGTACAGTTTTTGGTCGACCTGGTAGGACAAGGCGAGACTCACTAGTTCTACATGAAAGATGGGTTCCTGAAGGTGAAAGGGAACCGACTTTATGTTCCTAAAGAATGAGATCTGTGAAGGACTCTTCTGATATAATGCCATGATACTTTGTGGGCCGACCACTCAGGAGAGGAACGCACCACGACATTGTTGCGATGTGCTTATTATTTGTCTCAAATGGCAAATGGTGTTGCTTAGTATGTGAAGACTTTCCTAGTATGCCAGAAAGACAAGTTCGACCACTTGACACAATCGGGACTTTTGGAGCAATTTCTCGTTCCAAAGAGACCTTGGGAAAGCATGTCACTATATTTCATCACCGGATTACCCAAGTTCAGATATCTTACAACTATCTTGGTTATGTAGATAAGTTTTCAAAATATGCTACATTTATAGCAGCCCCAAAATATATATCAATAGAAGATACAGCTCAACTCTTCTTTGCTCATGTTGTCAAATATTGGGGACTGCCTAAAGAAATCATTAGTGAATACGACTCTCGCTTCACTAGAAACTTTTAGTCTCAACTCTTTAAGTGACTCGGGTCCAAGTTGAGCCATAGTTCAAGTTTCCATCCGCAATTTGATGGTCAAATGGAGTGATTCAATGGCATGCTGGAGGAATACCTTGTCCATTTTATTACCGAAACCTAAAAGAATTGGGTGAAGATCTGGATGATTCTCAATTGTGTTTCAATTCATAAAAGTGCTCTATTACAAACAGAAGCACTTTTGAAGTTGTTACCGGACATCAACCGCTACTCCCAGACACTATGAATGCCCCAAACATGTCAAAAACTCCTTGAGCCGCTAGTTTCTCGAAAAAATGGAGGAAAAATTTGGAGATAGTGCGGAGCTATCGTGTGAAAGCCCCAAAGCAGATAAAAAAGCATGCTGATCAAAATTGTCACTTTGTTCAATGCCAAGTAAGGGACAAAGTGATGGTGAAAATTCCGAAGCGATACTTATTTGCAGGGGTCTATGACCCTCGCCTATTGCAAAAGAGTATTAGACCTTTATCCATTGAGAAAAGAATTTAGAAAGTTGCATACTGGGTGGATACCCCAGCCTGGTGGAAAATTCATCTAGTCTTCCATGTCAGAATTTTGAAATTTTTTTGGGTAGAGATGGACGATTCTTCGCGGAGCCAACTTACAATACCTATTATTCAATACCCCAATTCAAACGGGAAAAGGTGTGCAGAAGCTATTCTTGATGATCGACTTATTCACGCTTCAAGGAAAAATCACCAAGAGTTATTGGTGAAATGGCAGGGCTGTGATACAAAGGAGAACACTTGGGAGAGGGGAAAAACCTCAAAGCCTACAAGAGTTTGATAGATGATTATCTTACAAGTAAGGCGTCGAGGACATCTCCAACTCAGTTGGGGGAGAATACCATGGGCGGCTTTCCAGCCATTCCCCATGACCCCTTAGATGTGCTCCATGGTATCCTAGCAAACCTCCCAACGCCTAGCTCCGTGGACCGCCCAATGGTCTTGGCCACGCCAAGTGGAAAGCATGCTTGATGTCTCCCAATAAATAGCCCTCGTCAGCGCCCATCCGCAAGAAGATGCCAACAGCGCCCTCGGCAGGCTGCGCACCCATTGTCAGCGCAATCGACCCATTCCCTGCGGCCTGCGCCGCATGCGTAGACCTGATTCTAAAGACAAGGTTGCCACCAATGGACTTGATTTTACCTTATAGGAATCTATGTCCTTTTTGTTGTAATTATAGAGTAGTTTTACTTTCTATATTTCTTTTATAATTCTCTAGCTTATTTATGTCAAGTCTTGTAACATTGGTTTATGTTTTTTAAGTATTATTATGGGGGATCAAGTAACCAAATTTTAAAGCAAGCAAACAATTCTCTGTACTGATGTCTCTTCCCCTCGTCATGTGTGCCTATCTGTAATAGCTTAATAATACAATCAAGCTATCTTTCATTCTTATTATCTTTTCTGTTCTATCAATTGCTCTTGACATCGATTTTCCCGAATGACACTGAAAATATCGTCAAGCATACGAAGGAGACCTCAGTTAGCAAATAGTAACCGCATGGACATCGGTTTCTTAGCCGTACGTCGCCCTTCCAAGACATTTTAGGAAGGTACTGCATAACAGATATCATGCTTTGGTTGTGAATATTTTGTTCATGTTTTCTTGTGATTTCTCTATTATTGTGTATGCTTATGAACTGCAGTGGTTATGAGAAGTGAGTATTTTTTATCAAAAATCTTGCCACTACTTCATTGAGTTTAAATTAGAAACTTATTGAGTACACGTTGATTATCATATGCGTATTTTACTTTTGCACATATTTGTGCAAATACTTATCCAGAGCTTTCATTGGAAACTCAAGGGTGAGCTACTTGATTGGTTCAAAGTTCCTTGGGCTCACCTTCTATCATCTGTTATTGTTAGGTATTATTATTTAGACAGTATTATTTTTTTTGGTAAAAATGGTGCATTTCAAACATTAATTAAAATTCTACCCGTTAGGGTATACAACAGTAGCATTGTTTACCGGGGGGGGGGGGGTATACTAGTTCCCCCCTGCTATGAGTATTAGTAGCACTATTACAATCCAAAACTTGTCTTGAGAAAACAGTTCTTGCGATGTCTGCCCAAGAAGCATGAGTATCAAACACCGGAGGAACTGCTGTTACAAAAAGAGTATCAAAAAGGTCCTTCTTGGCAACCTCTTTTGCCAGCATGTCAGCAACTTTGTTCGTCTCCCTATAGCTGTGTTTCACCGCCATGTCTCCTAGCCTTCAGACGATTGACCTGCATTCAAAGATAATTGAGTCAAAAACATGATTTTTTTGTTGAGCATTCTTATTACCTCAGTGTGTTGCATGCTTCCCATGAAATTCAGCACCTAGTTTCCACTTGCATCTCTGAAGACTCCTCCTACTCCTCCCTTTCCCGGGTTCCCAACTGCAGCCCCATCAATATTATGTTTATAAATGTTACTTAGTGGGGGTGTCCATTTGACCCGAATAGTTTTCTCTTTTGTAGGTGTTCTGTCCACCGAGATGGTGATATACTCAGTTGCTTTTGCCAAAGTAGCTTTTGCATTGACCATGTCTTTCTTTTTGTTGAATAGATTATTGTTCCTAGTGATCCAGATATACCAGAAAAAAAGAGGAGGTCTTCCCAATTGATGACATTATTGAAAGGTTTCTTTTTTAGAGAGGCCCATGTGGTGGGCCAATCCCAACTTTTGAAGGAGATGTTCTAAATTTGAGCTCTACTGGTACTTTTTGTGACCAGATTTCCCTAGAATATTTTTGTGTTGGGGCATTCAAAGAAGATGTGGGCAGATGTCTCAATTACCTGGTTACAGAAGCAACACATTGGATCCAGATGTATCCCAATGTGGTGGAGGAAAGCTCTAGTGGGGAGCCTTTCATGAAAGAGTAGCCAAAAGAATGAATTGATCTTGTTTGGTACTCTTAGTTTCCAGATCCACGAGTAGTTGTTACTTGTGTTTGTACAGTTTGGTTGGACAAGGTTGTCCAGAAAGGAGTAGGCTGACTTTGTGGTGAAGATGCCATTGGTGGTGATTCCCCAGATCATTTTGTCCTTCTTTATAGGGCTGGGTGGTATGAATGTGTTTAAGAGGATGTTTCTAATACTAGAGGGAATGTTTAGGGAGATGGAAGAAGTCTCCCACGTCCCATTGTTATGGACTGATGCTACTGTTGTGGACAGGTCCTCTTATGTAAGAGGACCTTCAATCATGGCTCTAATTGAGGGGTGGTTTTGGATCCAAGTGATGAAGCTGACTCTGTTCCCTTAGTGGACTGCCCATCTCTTGGTTTGAATACATGCTTCCTACCCTTTGAGAATGCATTACCAAATACTTGATTTAGCTTTCTTGGAGGATGCCTCCAGTTATAGTGTTTAGCAATGAGAGTTTTTGCCCAGAGGGAGGATGGGTTCTGGTAGAGCCTCCAAGCCAGACCTGAATGGATGGCTGTGTTCTTCGAATCTATTTTTTGGATTCCTAGGCCTCCCTGGGACTTAGGATTTGTGATTGTATCCCAGGAGACAAGATGAATCTTCTTTTTAATTGGGGTGGCACCCCAGATGAAATTCCTTTGAATACTATCAATCTCCTTAGATGTCTTGGAGTGGAGTTTGATGTATTGCATGACATGGTTAGGGATACTATTAAGTGAAGTTTTTTCTAGGGTAGTCCTCCCAATCATGTTTAGCATGTTTGTTTTCCATCCAGCCATTTTGGTGTAAAAGTTGTCTATGATGTATTGGAAATCACTGTCGGTGGGCCTTTTGTGGAAGATAGGGTCCCTATGTATTTGCCAAAATTGGTTGTTTCCTGAATTTCAAGGTTGTTGGAGTTGCACTCTATTTGATGAAGTTGGTAGTTAGAATTGAATAAGACTCTGGATTTGCTAAGGTTGATCTTTGGCCTGAAGCTTGATTGAAGGAATTGAGAGTATTGATGATTGTGGTGCAGTTTCTCTGATTAGATGTAGCAAAAAGAGTTAGGTCATCAGCAAAGAACAAGTGGGATAACTTAGGGCCAGATCTGCTTATGCTAATAGGGCACCACTCCTTTAGTTGGACATTCCTTTTAATAGACATTGAGAGTTTTCCATACACATAATAAAGAGGTAAGGTGATAGAAGGTCACACTGCCTAATGCTTCTGGTGGGGTTGAAGGGTTTAGTCTGATCCCTATTTACTAGGATAGAGATAGAGGATGAACTAATGCAAGACATGATGAGGTTAATGGTGGCAGTGGGAAAGTTGAAGACATGGAGGGTCTCCTTGATGAAGTACCATTCTATTCTGTCAAAAGCCTTCTCCGAGTCAATTTTTAGAATCATGTGAGGTGATTTGCCTCTCATCTTCCCAAAGTGGTGATGTATTCTTGGACTATGATAACATTATCAGATACTCTTCTATTGGAGAGGAAACTTGCCTTGCTAGGACCAATGATATGGGACAGGTAAGGTTTAATTCTATTGACCATGATTTTAGTCACGGTTTTGCAGACAGTATTGAATAAACCTATGTGCCTAAAGTTTTTAATCATAGATGTCTGGGGGCATTTTGGGATTAAACACAATAGGGTCTCATTCATCAATGGGTGCATTGTTGCTATTGAGAAGCAATTTTTGCAGAATTGGATGACATCCTTCCCCACTATATCCCAGTATTTTTAGTAAAAGAAGTGGTGCAGGCCTGGAGCTTTGAAGGGTTTAAAGGAGAAAATAGCACTTCTGATTTCACTATCCCTGAGAGGCATGGCAATGGTGGTTTTCTGGATATTGGAAAGTAAAGGGTTTTGTGGACTATATGTGGTAGTGTGCATGGGTGACTGAGAGTGGGATATGTTGTAGAGATCTTGGAAAAACTTGGCTATTGATTCTTTGATTTCCAGGGGCTCATACTGCCAGTTTCCAGCTTTATCCTTAAGGGAGAGGATTCCGTTTCTCCTTCTTCTATTAAGAGTTGAGGTGTGGAAAAATCTGGTGTTGACATCACCACCAAGGAGCCAGTTGATTATGGCTTTCAACTTCCAAAAATCTTTCTCATTTTTCAGGATTGAGTCAAGATCCTCAATAAGAGTGTTTTCTATGTTTTGGAGGAAATGTATAGATTGATAGTTTGGAGATTTTTGGATCCCAGCTATCCTGGCAATTAATCTCTTTTTTTTGGTCGAATATGTTGCCGAAACTGTATTTGTTCCAATTGATTGCATTTTCTTTGAACCTAGTGGAGGAAGGGATTAGGGTGGAGTGATTTGGGAAGAAGTCTCTGATAAGAGCTTGGAACGTTGGGTGGCTGCACCACATGGATTTGAATCTAAAGGGCTTGATTGAGGCAACTTGTGTGCTATCATTGAGACAAGCAAGGGGCAATGGTCAGAGTGGGTCCTCGCTAGGTGAGTAACATTTGCCTCTGGGTATTCATTTGCCTAGAGGTTGTTAGCAAAGCACCTATTAATTCTTTCTAGGATAAGGCTGGACCTATTCTTGTAACGCTTATTGGACCAAGTATACTTACTGCCTTTAAATCCTAGGTCTATTAACTTACATTGGTTAATACAATTTCAAAATAAGTTGCTTCTATTTATGCTAATGTGGTTGCCCCCAAATTTATCTCTTTTTTTCAAAACTTCATTGAAATCCCCACCGACAAACCAGATACCCTTGAAGTGGTTACAAATATCAATCAAATTATCCTAGAGGGTCTTTCTAACCTCTATATAATTACTAGCATAAATTACAGAAAGTAACCAAGGGGTGCGTATATAACGCCGTAATCTTTTTTCATATCCCATATATATATATAACATCGTCTGAGTCATGGGTCAATGTACATGTATAAATGCATGAATACGTTAATAAGATTTTTGAAGACCCATGAACAAATGATAGAGTAATATGACACATGGGGAATCAAGAACATAAGCACTTCTATTACTTCTATGAATAGAATCATTTATGAAAGCTGTACATTTGCTCGTTTCGTTTGTATCGTATGGATCATGCCAAAAGAAAGAAGGGATAGCCTTAACATATTTGAATCGATTTTCTTGAGAAAGATTGCACTGTACTTCCTTAAAATTGGAAATTCTCATGTTGCTAAGGTGCTAAGAAATTTCGTTGGAATCTCGTTGGATTCATGGTGCTAACGTTGGATCATTGTATGAATTGGAGAAGTCTTATGAAATTCCTCATGTTACTTTAATTTGGAGAAGTGTTATGACATTTCTCAAATTTGTGAGCTTCTCCAGCAGTAACCTTGAGTTCTTGATTCAAACATCCCTTTCTTAATTCTTTGAAATGTCATTACTAAGTGGGCGTGGGCCCCACATTTTTGATGACTAAGTCCCATGATTTACCTAAATAAACCACCTTGGCATGTGACTAATGAGTCATTTATTCAAGACCTCAATGGCCGCCACCTTTTAGCTTATTCATCCTAAGCCAATCAACCACCAACATCTTAGTTAATTATTAATCCCCATTAACCAATTATTACTCAATTATCCACATAATTAAGAATTATCTCAAATTACTTAAAATACTACTCACTTTCAATACACCTTATACACCTTACTATCATGGTCATGTAGTACCTTGTATGGCACAAGTCCATAAATACCGGGTATTAACGCTCGGCCCATATATTATCCCAACATGTCAAACTTGGACGAAAATTCATTTTCTTAGACTTGCTTCCCCGTTCATCTTTACGAATTTACTCATCACTTGTGAAATATCACAATCCTTATAAACTCCGAATAATTTTTTCCTTGGACTGATGTCAATTACCTTACGACAAATTCAACGTACAATCCTTCAGGGTGCAACATCGTCGTAATTTAGTATTGCGAAGCGTTAAATCATCGTAATGTAATACTGCAAGGCGCAACATCATCATAATATAATACTGCAGGATGTAACATCATCGTATCATAATACTGTAAGATGTAATATTATCGTAAATTAATACTGCGAGACGTAATATCGGCGTAATTTTGTGGGGCGTAACATAAGTCCGAGTACGCACTTGTCACCTCGCGTACACAAACTACAGTCAACACAGAAGACTCAAATCTTAAGGGGAAGTCCCCAACACAAGGTTAGGCAAGATATTTCCTCAACTTGCTCCAATATCATCCACTAGTGGGCCTTTTTTCTCGATTATCCAATTCTAAATGGCTCGAATCTAGCCAAAATAATTCAATACAGTCAACAAAATATATAGAATCAATTTCATAATAAAATACTATATTTTCAATAAAAATCCAAAATTAGCTCAAAATTCATCCATGGGGCCAACGTCTCGGAATCCTACGAAAGTCATGAAATATGAAAGCTCATCCAATCACGAGTCTAACCATACCAAAATTTCTACATTTCGATAACAATTCGACCCCCAAATCCTTAAATCTATCCAGGAGGGTTTTCAAACTTTTCCAACTTAAATCACAGATTAAATGCTAAAATTAGTAATAGATTAGGGTAATCTAACCAAAATTGAGTTAACAACACTTACCCCGTTGTTTTCTCTGAAAATCCCTCGAATCATCGCCCCACCCGAGCTTCCTTGGTCCAAAAATGGAAGAATGAGACGAATTTGGACATTATTATGCTGCCCAGGGGTTTGTTCTTCGCGTTCGCGGCCCTTCTATCGCATTCGCGGTGAACAAATTCCTCATCTGCGATTTCCAAACTCATTCCAGATAGCCCGTAGTATAATGGTCATAACATTTTGCACACAACTCCAAATTACAAATGGTTTGATGTTCTGAAAATTCTTGTTCGAGAACGCGAGAGGCTCCTCGTGAACGCGAAGAACAACACCAGATATCAGAAAATCAGTGTCCAAAGTAGCCCCAAATGATCCGAAACACACTCGAGTCCCACGGGACCCAAACCAAATATACCAACACAACCTAAAACATGATACGAACTTGGTCAAAACTTCAAATCACATCAATCAACATCGAAACGACGAATCATACCATGAATCGAACTTAGGAACTTTCAAATCTTCCAACTTCCAATACTCGCGCCGAAACCTATCAAATCAATCCGGAATGGCGCCAAATTTTGTAGACAAGTCCAAAATGATATAACAGAGTTGTTCCAACTCTCGGAATCACATTCCGAAGCCGATATAACAAAAGTCAACTATGGGTCAAACTTTTCCATCTTCCCAACTTCAATTTTCCAACTTTCGCCGAAATACCTCAAATTACCCTAGGACCTCCAAATCTAAATCCGGATGCGTGCCTAAGTCCAAAATCCCCATACGAAGCTGTTGAGATCACCCAGAACCCATTCCGGTTCCGTTTACTCAGAAGTCCAATTCTGGTCAAATTCTCACCGTTTAAGCTTCTAAAACTAGATTCCTTCTCCAAATTCAACTCTGAATCATCCGATAACTTAATTCAACCATGCACATAAGTCGATACACATAATATGAAGTTGTTCAAGACCTTACGCCGCATAATGGAGCTTAAATTCTCAAAATGACCGGCCGGGTTGTTACATCCTCCCCCTCTTAAAACAAACGTTCATCCTCGAACGTGCCAAGATTCGCCTCGAAGTCCTCAAATCACTGAATGCACACTTCTAACATAAACCCGCGGGTGATCCCACATCACCCCAATTTTCATAAACCTGAAGATACCCTCTCGACTGAAATTTAGCCTTCCTAGCAATACCAATAAGCCTTACAGCCAGAATTCTCACCTTCCATTCGTTTTTCAAAATACCCTTCTAAATCCATATCTAGTATCAGTCTCAACTAATTGCATCAACTCATGCCAATACCCATAGAGTACAACCACACAACATGACACATTACACATAGGCCCACAACAGCATTTCTGATCACTATATCCGCCCAAAATCAAATCCAACACCGCCATAAGCCTCACATTCAACAGGAACCCGTTTCAAACCTCCATAACACCGACGATGATACAAGAACCATGAAAACCTCATAACTAACACCCGAATCAACAAGCCACATCTAGTATCACTAGGCACACACCCCACAAGGCTAAAATTTAAGAGCACAAAACGAAAATGACTGGATATGTAAGGAGAAACACATAAGGGAAATATCAAGCAAGCCCAATAGGAAAAATTTTCTATCAATACTAACGTACAAAACAATATAACAAGAAAACAATCAAGCATATGAACACAATCACAAGGACCTCATACTAATATAACTTCCACCGCGGTACACAACCCGATTTCAACACATCAATTCACTTGAAATCATGAGGTTCCCACCCTCAACTCTGAATCACAAGTAGGGTACACATCAAACCAACTGAAAACTCTCACTAGATTACTTCCGTCAGAATTTACAACAAGTGCTGGCTCCCACACTGGTGGAGCATAAAAATCATAGCTCGTAGCAAAAAAACTCATAAATCACATCAAGCCTACCAAAAAGACAACAGGAATTTACTACTAGTCTCATAACTCTCAATAATGAATAAAAACATATTATAGGCACGCCAATCACTCATAGAACCTCCCAACAGGGCAACACATAAACAGAGTGCAAATCATGAAACACACCCATCTGTGGAGCAACAAATAGGGGAACTCACCTCGATAAGCAGAACTGTAATGAACTATGGATGGTGCTCCTCTATAATAAATCGAAATCATATATAAGTGACATCATCTGGTGCAACAGCCTTAAGTCTACTATATGAAACACATCAACAGGCCGGGCCTCCCCCTATTGGGTGCCCCTTACTCACCTGAATACCTCGCTATGGCACATAGGCCCAAAGTCTGGGACAATCTATCACCATATGGCTAATATCCCCACACTCAAAGAAACTTCTTTGCTGACGTGGTTGTGGGAACTGTACGGTAGGGGTACTCTAAGACGCATGAACATCTGAATCATCGTGCGAAGCCTGAAGCGCAAACTGAACTGGCTGACCCACAAAACCTCTACCATGTCGTGCCCTACCTCCAACATAAGGACCAGTAAATCTCTCCTGCCTACAAGGCCTCCTCGCCTCCCTGCCCTCTCTCTCCTGGCCTCGCCTGTCCTCTCTATCATAGTCCCACCTGTCATATCTCTCGCGATCCCACATGCCCTAAACTCTACGAGCAATCCCAACCACCTGCTGAAATAGAACATCCGACTCTAACTCCCGATCCATGCTGAACTGAATCTCATGTCTGAGCCCCTCAATGAATTTGCGAACACACACTCTAATTGTAGCAACCAATGCAGGTGCATGCCTGGCCAAATCACTAAATCTCACGGCATACTCTAATACTAACATAGTGCCCTGGCATAGCTGCTCAAACTCCGCACGCCATGTATCTCGGAGGGACTGAGGTATAAACTCTCTCAAGAACATCTCTGAAAACTGAATCAATGTGAGTGAGGCTGACTCGGCCAGGCTACCCAACTCATATGCCTGCCACCACTGATATGCCGCTCCCCTGAGCTAAAATGTAACAAAAACAACCTCGCTCGTCTCCACAATACCCATATTACGAAGAATGCGGTGACACTCCTCCTGGTAACCTTGGGCATCCTCTGTCGGCAATCTACTGAAGGTAGGAGGGTGATACTTCTTGTACCTCTCAAGCCTAAGCTGTTCTTCCTCAGATACTGTTGTCCTAACCACGGGCTGAACTGGAACCACAGGTTGTGCTTCCATGACACCTGGAACCTGACCAACATGATCCCTCTACTCTAAAGTGTGGGCGGAGGGAATCTGAGCTCCTCCCCCGGTCTATGATGTAGCTAGTGCAATTAGAATCAACCCCGCTCGAGCCAATGTACCAAACATGCTCAAAAACTGTGCTAAAGTTTCCTGAAGTCCGGGGCTAACAACAGGCATCTCTGGTACCTGCTCCTTAACTGGAACTACTGGCGGCTCCTCAAGAGCTGCTCTCGTAGGTGCTCTAGCTGCGGCATGTAATCCTCGTCGACCTCTGCCTCTGCCCTTAGCGACATCTGCTCTGGGGGTAAGTCATCCCAAACCGCAGCTCATTTCTTTACCATCTGTGAGAGAATGGATGATAAATTTCAAACTCCAAGTTCAATGAACACGCACGATAGGAATGAAGGAAGTGAGGTTCTCCTAATAGATCCGTAGCCTCTCGAAGATAAGTACAGACGTCTCTGTACCGATCTGCAAGACTCTACTAAACTCGCTCATGACTCGTAGCACCTATGAAGCTAGAGATCTGATACCAACTTGTCACGACCTAACTTTTCCTCCATTTGAGTATCGTGATGGAACCTAGTCTTAGGGACTAGGTAAGCCTAACTCATACTGAAATACCATAATAATAAATTAAATTAAACAGTCTTGAAGCAGAAATCTCTTCAAAATTTATAATTCCCAAAATCCGGTAGTACAAGTCATAAGCTCTACATAGTTTCGCTACAACTTCTAAACACAACCGTATGGGAACAAGTACAATAGTGTGAATATAAAATAGGAAGGTGACAAGAAGCCTGCGAAAGCTGCAACAGGTTTACCTTGAGTCGCCTCAGCAACGATCCTCACAACTACTAACGACCAATACCTAGATCTGCATAAAAATGTGTAGAAGAATAGCATGAGCATACCACAGCGGTGCCCAGTAAGTATCAAGACTAACCTCGGTAGAGTAGTGACAAGGAACAGTCAGGACACCTACTAGTCCAATAAACTATACAAATATAAGCATAGGAACAATAGAACATGATGTACATATAAAAGCTACACGATATGGCTAACAATACAACAATCACAATATGGAAGAAAACAGCAAGTGACAACGGAAACACCATAATAATGACATAAAAGAGCGAGCGGAAACATAAACCCAAATCACAACGCAGTAAAGGCAAGTAATAATTAGAAACTACGATAGTTTTCACATCAGGTCTTAGCCAACAACTCCCCGAAGTACCAAACCTCGAACAAAATTACAGCTCATTGGTCTCAATACTCGAACCCTAACACTTGGCATCATGTGCCCTCATCACACCTCATGATTATGCTGACACTCACTGACTAACTAGTGCCACTCTCACATATATGACAAGTAAACGAGGGTGTACCTCTATATTTAACAATACCAGGGGAAAACTTCTTTACCAATAGGAGTATTTAGCTACGTGTATACTTGTGCAAGTGTTCTAACATAGATCATACCAGCTGAAAACATAAGGAAAAGAACGGACAACACGCAAGGCATTTTCTCAGAACTTTCACGCGGTAAAGCTCATACAGGTAAACGTGCCATAACACAATGTCAACAACAAGAATGCCCCAAGGCCATCACAAAACATCACAATCAATCCCTGACATAGCCCATTTTGTCTCTCCACATGTGATAATAACATAATAAGTACCCGCCTTGTTTTGCCACACGTGCATCATAATGTTCCCACCTTGTCTCGCCGCATGCGCAACCCACATATAAACATACATATATCCCGCCTTATCACGCCGCATGTGTAATATATCAATAGTAACAATAGAACGACAAAAACCTCGTGCAACCCTATAACAACGACCGCACTACAGAGACCTCATCCAACCCTATAACAACAACCGAACGACAGAAACCTGGTGCAACAATACAACTAGTACAACAACAATAATGACAGTAGTACAAAGTACGGCGAGTGTATCCACTCCAGAACTTTAAATTACAAGGAAACGGCAGAACCAATTCACAAGGAATAACCACAGTAAGGAATGAAAGGCAAAAATGAAACAGTTCAAGAAAGGAAAAACTAACATGTAGTAATGATCCCATAATATACAAGTCAATAACAAGGAAATCAACATCAGTCCAGTAGTGCCACATAAAGGCAAATCCACAAAGATATAGGTTGCCTAAACCCCTTTTATGGTTGGAAAGTTACGAGGATATTCAACAATTCAATTTAAGGAAAGGTGATCTTCGCTTCACTTAAGACTAGACAATTATAGGAGGGATAATAATAAATATCAAATAACACAAGCAGTTATGAAAAGATAGCATGACAATAGGAGAGACGAAATTCTTCAATTAAATCAAATTGGATGACAATTAGGCAATAAGAGTGAATCATGAAATAATTGATTCCAATTAAGCATGTAGAGACGAAACAAATAAGCAGGAACTTAGTCGTATTTAGAATAACTCCATACATAGTGAATATAAGAACACTAAAAAGCCAATTCCCCACAAATAAGTCCGAGTACGCACTCATCACCTCGCGTACTCACACTACAATCAACACAGAAGACTCAAATCCTAAGGGAAGTCCACCATATAAGGTTAGGCAAGATACTTACCTCGACTTGCTCCAATTTAATCCACTAGTAGGCCTTTTTCCTCGATTATCCAATTCTGAATTGCTCAAATCTAGCCAAAATAATTCGATACAGTCAACAAAATTTATAGAATCAATTTCATAAGAAAATACTATATTTTTCAATAAAAATCTGAAATTAACTCAAAATTCACCCATGGTCCCACATATCGGAATCCAACAAAAGTCATGAAATATGAAAGCCCATCTAACCACGAGTCTAACCATACCAAAATTTCTAAATTCCGATAACAATTCAACCCCCAAATCCTCAAATCTATCCAAGAGGGTTTTCAAACTTTTCCAACATAAATCACAGATTAAATGCTAAAATTACTAATAGATTTGGGTAATCTAACCAAAATTGAGTTAAGAACACTTACCCCGTTGTTTTCTATGAATATCCCTCAAAAAATCGCTCCACCCGAGCTTCCTTGGTCAAAAATGGAAGAATGGGACGAATTTGCACTTTATTCTGCTGCCCAGGGGTTTGTTCTCCGTGTTCGCGACCCTTCTCTCGCGTTCGTGATGAACAAATTCCTCATCAGCGATTTCCAGACTCTTTCCAGACAGCCTTTAGTAAAATAGTCATAACAATTTGCACACAACTCCAAATGACAAATGGTTTGATGTTCAGAAAACTAGACACCAAGGGCTATAGGTTCATAGGTTTTTCATTTTATGAGTCATTGTATATTGCGAGATATAAGCTTAGAAAGTCATCCTTGCGCAGTAGAGATTTTCGAACTCTCCCCGGACAGCCTGTAGTGTAACTACCATAACTTTTTGTACACAAGTCTAAATGCCTATTAATTTACATTTGTTAAACCTAGACACAAAGAGATACAACTTTGATTTTTGAATAATCTCCAAATTCCTTATAGAATGTGAGATATGAGCCTCCGAAGTCAAACTTGTGCAACCGAGGTTTCCTTCTTCGCGAACGCGAAGAACAAACTTTTTGAAGCCAAATTCTTGTTCGCAAACGCGAGAGGTGTCACACCTCCTTTTACCTACCCCCAGAAGGGTATATAGGAGTTTGTCCAGCTCTGGCGACTCTGCTGGGGATCGAACCCAGAATCTCTGGTTCAGGGTTCAAGAATTCGAGCTTGTTAATATGACTTTTACTTGGCTTTATTTATTGGCGATATTACTATATTTTTTGAACCTTTTGTGCTAATTGCCGTTTATTTACCGCTTTGATATTGTTTCAATTGTATTAAAATGCCTTCTTACGCCACCCCTCTGAGTCTTCTAAAAATGGTGCACACGTTCTCGTGGCCTGCTTTTTCTGTAGAAGTTATACCATATAGAACGAGGCTAGGCCATCAACAAGGCCGGGTAGACTTTAGTGCTCCCGGTATGTTGCCTCCTCTTCTGCTCGAGTTGTTCGCTCGGGTAAGTCAGGTTTAGAACACAACCCCGAATTTTAAACCTAGAAAAACACAGCCTTATGCCGGATCCCTAGTACGGACGTTTGTTTCCATCATGTGCATTTGACGTTGGGGCCTCAACATAGGGGTTGGGTCCGTCTAGGATGGGTGTACCCAAAATAACAGACCATATTGATGCATCATATGTCCTACATGTTGCATATCTTCAAGGGTAAAAGGGTCATTTGGCGGACCAATGATAGTTGAGGGCAAATGAAAAAAAAGAAAAAAAGAGAGGGTGAAGTGTGAAAATAAAGCAAGTAGGGCCCAATTATGTTTTCTTTCACATTTTTTGTTAAGAAAAAGAAAAGAAAATGAAAAATTCAAAAAAAGATTTTGCACTTTTTCATCATTTTTCGAAAATTTAAAAATAAAAAAAGGGAAAAGAAAATACAAAAATAGTTTACATATTTCATCATTTTTCAAAAAAAAAAAAGAAGATAAAAAACATATTTTCTCTAAATTAGTTATTTTTTCTCGCCCGTATCCAATCTGCCCGAACTACGCAAACCTAATTCTCGTCTTTGGGGCAGGATACATAGGCAACCCACATAAGGCCCGGTCTTCCTAGTAAGTCTTAGGTTCTTTGCTTCGTGGGGTCTTAGCCAAATCTTGCATTTTTAGCCACGTTTAGCCACATAGGTTAATTTTAGAAAAATAGTCACAATCATGTCTTGCATGTGTTCAACAGGAAGAGTTATTGTCTCACATAGAGTTCTAGATCTTTAACTTTATTTGGTCTTAATTTTATCATATAGGTGTGGGTCTACTTACCGGAGTTATAGCATGACAGACACCCCGGACCATCCAGTCAGGATCGCTCAATTAGGAGTTGCTTAAGGAGATTTTCTTTATTTTTTTATGTTTTGAGTCTCTTCTTCATTTTATGTCGTCTTTTACTTTCAAGTTTTGTACAGTAATGTCGAGTCTTTTGTTATTGTACTTTCTACTTTGTATTTGAAAAGGTGTGTTGTAACTCAAAAATCCCAAAAAAGAGTTTTTTGCATTTTGTATTTCTGTTACAAGTTTTCTTCAGAATACTAATTCTAGAAATAAATAAAAATTCTTTTGATGTGGTTTTCTTTTAGGAAATTAATATCTAGAACTCAAAATAAAAAATTGCTTTTATACTTCCTTTTAGTAAGTTAAGACTAAAAATTCAAAAAAAAAAATAGAGAATTTTCTTTTAATACCTCTTTAAAAAGTTTTCTTTAAGGTATTAATTTCAAAAATCCAAAAAGATTTTCTTTTGAGGTTCTTCTTTGGGAAATTAATGAAAAAAAAAATTCTTTTTATTTTTATTAGAACTTTAGGACATTGTATATAGAAGAAAAAGAAAACAACATACTTTATCTTTGGTTTATTTTCAGTGTTTCTCCCTTGTCACGACGTGGATTTCCCACCCTCGGGAGTCGTGATGGCACCTACTCATAGAAGCTAGGCAAGCCATGAAATGCGAAAAATTCAACCTCTTTCATTTTAGCCTTTTTGTTAACCAATTAAATTAGCAGATAATCAGCATTTAAATAATGACGAAAGATGAAATTTAAGCGGAAGACTTAGATAAATATTATACCAAAACCGATACGAATAAAAATCCAACATATATCACTACCCAGGAACTGGTGTCACAACATTCACAGACTGTCTAGGAATGCTACATACAAGTGTCTGAAAAAGGAAATATAGTTTGCCTCGGATACAAAAGGAAACAGAACATCGATATGGATAGGAAAAACGTCGGGCCTGCGGACGCCTGCAGGGCTACCTCGGTGTCTTGGTGGACTAAAGGCTGGCTCCGCTACCGCAGCTGACCAAGCGCTGCTCCTGTATCTGCACATAAATGTAGAGTGTAGCATCAGCACAACCGACCCCATGTGCTGGTAAGTGTCTGGCCAAACCCCGGCGAGGTAGTGACAAAGCTAGGACCAGACTGTAGATAAACCTGTGCAGTTATGTATATATATACAACAGAAAGATAGACAGAAACAAACAATTAAAACTGGGAAGAGGAAACATGCTTAAAGGAATAACAAATAAGGCAGAATATCAATAAAATTATAAGTAAACCAAAATATAACTTCTAACATAGATAAGGAAAATAAAGGCACATTTCACTTTCAGTTTACATCTTGTTGCAGGCGTGCAGCCCGATCCCATTTCTCATATCTTGTGGTAGGCGTACCACCCGATCCCATTTCATTAAATCTCGTAGTAGGCATACTACTCGCTCCCATTTCATCAAACCTCATGGTAGGCGTACCACCCGCTCCCATTTTATCATATCTTGTGGTAGGCGTACCACCCGCTCCCATTTCATCATATCTTGTGGTAGGCGTACCACCCGCTCCCATTTACACAGAACAAAATCACAAGGAATCCCGACAAGGGAACAAAAGCAATATAATAACTTCCCGGCAAGGGAGCAACAATATCGAAACAATCATCCCGGCAAGGGAGAATCAACTATAACCAATCCTAACTCAGCTTCTACTCAGCTCAATTAATACCAATACTCAATCATAAATAAAATCCACGAGAATAAACTAAATCTTTGCTCAATATCGAGAATCATCAATTAAAGCATCCGTAGTAACATTTAAGAACACAACAACTACAAATTTAAGACTCAAGGTCATGCTCGACTCCAACGTATAGATAACCGTCACCATGCCTATATTTCGTACTCAACAAGAAGCAATTAACAAATAAGAGTCCACTTCTAATCCCTCAAGCTAAGGTTAGACCGAACACTTACCTCGATGCCTCGAACACAACTCAAGTTTCAATTATAGCTTTACCCCTTGATTCCTCCGCCAATTCGCTCGTATCTAGCCACAAGTTACTTAATTACATAAATAAATGCTAAATAAATAATTTGAATGAATGAAAATGACTTTTCCAAAGTTTTACCCAAAATGTCAAAATCACCCCGGGCCCATGTGGTCAAAACCCGATTACTCATTCCCCCACGAGTTCAAATATGTAATTTGTTTTGAAATTGGACCTCAACTCGAGGTCCAAATCCCCAATTTTTGAAAAAACTAGGTTCTACCTAAAACACCCAATTTCCCCCATGAAAATCATTGATTTGAAGTTGTAATCATGTTAAAAGATGTTAATGATTGAAGAAAACTAGTTAAAAATGACTTATAATTGATTTGGAAAAGAAAGGTTGTTTGAAAAATCGCCTCTTATGTTTTTGGGGTCTTAAAAAATGAAAAATAACTGAAAATACCATCTAAATATACTGCCCTCAGATGCCCCGTGCGGACCGCACAAAATCAACTGCGGCCGCATAGGCTTCCTGTGTTCTGTAGTGACAGGTCTTAGTTTTTTGGCCATAACTTTCTCTACAGATGTCCAAATTGTGATATCTTTACCTTTCTAGAAACTAGACATGAAGGACTACAACTTTTTGAATCATCCCAAAATTCCTTGTAAATCAAAAGATATAGGCTTCCGAAGTCGGACCAGTGAATTGTTCTTCATCGCGGACCGCACCAAAACTAGTGCGGCTACACAGGCCTCTCCGCAGCAGCAGTCCATATCGTGTGGACCGCACTGGTCTGTTCAGTGGTCCTCCACCTCTCTGAGCCTGCAACAGCTCAGTTTTTAAGCCTAAGATACCCCAGAACCTACCCGGAACTCACCCGAACCCTCAGAACTCCAAACCAAGCACACACAAAACCTCAAAAACATCCTACGGACTTATTCGTGTAATCAAATCATCAAAATAACATCATGAACATCAAATTAAATCTCGAGATCAATGAAATTTTCTCAAAACTTATTTAAACATCAATTTTGCAATTTAAGTCTGAATCACGTCATATGACATCTGTTTTTCACCAAATTTCACAGAAATGTCTTAAATCATATATAAGACCTATACCAGGCGCCGCAACCAAAATATGGGCTTGATACCACCATGTTCTAAGCAAATTTCATTTCAAATTTCTTTAAGCAATTTTAGAAAACAATTTTCTTTAAAAAATTTATTTCTCGGGCTTGGGACCTCGGAATCTGATTCCTGGCATACACCCAAGTCCCATATTTTCCTACGGACCCTCCAGGACCATCAAATCATGGGTCCGGGTCTGTTTACCCAAAACGTTGACCGAAGTCAAATTTATTCATTTTACAGTCAAAACTTACCATTTTCAGAGATTTTCACATTTAAGCTTTCCGGCTACACGCCTCGACTGCGCATGCAAATCGAGGTGGTGCTAAGGGAGGTTTTTAAGGCCTCGGAATGTAGAATTTCATTGCAACATAAGTGATAACCTTTTGGGTCATCACATTATCCACCTCTAAAACAACTGTTCGTCCTCGAACGGACATAAGAAGGAAGTACCTGAGTCGGGGAAAAGATGAGGATTACGGCTCCGCATATCGGACTCGGAATCCCAGGTCGATGCCTCAGGAGGCTGACCTTTCCACTGAACATGAACAGAAGGAAAACTCTTCGATCTCAACTGACGAACCTGTCGGTCTAGAATAGCCACCGGCTCCTCCTCATAAGATAAGTCCTTGTCCAACTGGATAATGCTGAAATCTAACACGTGGGATGGATCGTCGTGATACTTCCGAAGCATGGACACATGAAACACTAGATGCAAGACTAATAAGCTCGGTGGCAAAGCAAGTATATAAACCACCTCTCTCACTCGATCAAGAATCTCAAACGGGCCAATGAACCTAGGGCTAAGCTTGACCTTCTTCCCAAATCTCATCACGCCCTTCATAGGCGACACTCGGAGCAATACCCGCTCACCGACCATAAAAGCCACATCTCGAACCTTGCGGTCTGCATAACTCTTTTGCCTAGACTGAGCTGTACGAAGCCTATCCTAAAAAATCCTAACCTTGTCCAAGGTCTCCTAAACCAGATCCGTACCCAACAATCGAGCCTCTCCCGACTCAAACCATCCAATTGGAGATCGACATCGCCTACCATATAAAGCCTCATAAGGATCCATCTAGATACTCGATTGGTAGCTGTTATTGGAGGCAAACTCTGCTAAAGGAAAGAACTGATCCCACGAACCCCCAAAGTCAATGACACAAGCTCAGAGCATATCCTCCAAAATCTGAATAGTCCGCTCGGACTGCCCGTCCGTCTGAGGATGAAATGATGTACTCAACTCAACCTGAGTGCCCAACTCTTGCTGAATTGCTCTCCGGAAATGCGAGGTAAACTGCGTACCTCGGTCCAAAATGATAGACACAGGCACACCATGAAGATGAACAATCCCGAATATAGATCTCAGCTAACCTCTCGGATTAATAAGATACTGCCACAGAAATGAAATGCGCTGACTTGGCCAGCCTATCAACAATGACCCATACTACGTCGAACTTGCTTCGAGTCTGCGGGAGTCCAACAACAAAGTCCATAGTGATTCGCTCCCACTTCCACTCGGGAAGCTCAATCTTCTGAAATAAAACCACCAGGCCTCTGATGCTCACACTTAACGTGCTGACAATTTAAACACCGAGCCACATATGCAACAATATCCTTCTTCATTCTGTGCCACCAATAATGCTGCTGCAAATCCTGATATATCTTCGCAGCACCCGGATGAATAGAGTATCGGGAGCTATGGGCCTCCTTTAAAATCCGAAGCCCATTCACATTTGGCACACACACTCGACCCTACAATCTCAAAACTCCATCATCATCTAAGGTAACTTGCTTGGCACTTCCACGCTGCACCGTGTCTCTAAGGACACATAAATGGGGATCATCATACTGCTAATCACGGATACGCTCCAATAAAGATGAACGAGCGACCGTGCAAGCTAATACCCAACTAGGCTCAGAAATATCCAACCTCACAAACCGATTGTCCAAGGCCTGAACATCCAAAGCAAGCGGCCTCTCACCGACTAGAATATAAGCAAGACTGCCCATACAAGCTGACTTCCTACTCAAGGCATCGGCCACCACATTGGCCTTTCCCGGGTGATATAAGATAGTGATATCATAATCCTTCAACAACTCCAACCACCTCCTCTGCCTCAAATTCAACTCCTTTTGCTTGAACAAATACTGAAGACTCTTGTGATCCGTGAAAACCTCACATGCCACGCCATACAGATAATGCCTCCAAATCTTCAATGCGTGAACAATGGCTGCCAACTCCAAATCATGAATCGGATAGTTCTTCTCATGAATCTTCAATTGCCACGAAGCATAGGCAATGACCCTGCCATCTTACATCAATACTGCACCAAGTTCAATACGTGATGCATCACAATAAACTGTATAAGGTTCTGAACTTGTGGGCAAAACCAACACCGGTGACGTAGTCAAAGCTGTCTTGAGCTTCTGAAAGCTCACCTCACACTCGTCTGACCATCTAAACTGGGCATCCTTTTGGGTCAACCTGGTCATCAGGGCTGCAATGGATGAAAACCCCTCCATGAACCAACGATAGTAGCCTGTTAATCCCAAGAAACTCCGAATCTCTGTAGCTGATACTGGTCTAGGCCAGTTCTTGATTGCCTCAATCTTCTTCGGATCCACCTGAATACCCTATGCTGATACAACATGACCCAGGAATGCAACTGAACTCGACTAGAACTCACACTTCGAGAACTTAGCATATAGCTGACTATCCCTTAGAGTCTAAAGAACCACTCTGAGATGCTGCTCGTGCTCCTCCCGACTGCTGGAATATATCAAAATATTATCAATGAAGACTATCATGAATGAATCCAAATAAGGCTTGAACACTCGGTTCATCAAATCCATAAAATCTGCTCGGGCATTTGTCAACCCGAATGACATAAGCAAGAACTCATAATGCCCGTACTGAGTGCGGAAAGCTGTCTTAGGGACATCATATGCCCTAATCCTCAACTGATGGTAGCCAAATCTCAAGTCAATCTTTGAAAATACCTTGGCACCCTGAAGCTGATCAAACAAATCATCAATTCTCGGTAATGGATACTTATTCTTGATCGTAACCTTGTTCAATTGCCGGTAATCAATACAAATTCTCATCGACCCATCCTTCTTCTTAACAAACAACACCGGCGCACCCTAAGGCGAAACACTAGGTCTAATAAAACCCTTCTCAAGCAAGTCTTGCAACTGTTCCTTCAACTCTTTCAACTCAGGCGGGGCCATACGATACGGTAGGATAGAAATGAGATGAGTGGCCGGAGCCAAATCAATGCAAAAGTCAATATCCCTATCGGGTGGCATACCCGACAGGTCTGAAGGGAATACCTTAGGGAACTCACGAACAACAGGCACAGAATCAATAGAGGAAACCTCAGCACTGGAATCGCGAACATATGCCAAATAGGCCAAACACCCTTTCTCGACCATACGCCGAGCCTTCACATACGAGAGAACACTGTGGGTAGAATGACCAGGAGTCCCTCTCCACTCTAAACGAGGCATACCCAGTAAAGTTAAGGTCACAGTCTTGGCATGACATTCCAAGATAGCATGGTAAGGTGATAACCAGTCCATCCCCAATATAACATCGAAATCGACCATGTCTAAAAGCAACAAATCTACACGAGTCTCAAGACCCCTAATCACCACAACACAAGAACGATGGACTCAATCGACCATAATAAAATCAACCACCGGTGTATACACATAAATAGGAACACTCAATGAATCACTAGGCATGATCAAATACGGTGCAAAATAAGATGACACATACGAGTATGTAGACCCTAGATCAAATAACACTGAAACATCTCTATCACAAACCAAAACCGTACCTGTAATAACTGTATCTGAAGCTTCAGCTTCGGGCCTAGCTGGGAGAGCATGACATTGGGGATGGGCCCCGCCTCTAGCAGCCTGAGCTCCACCTCTACCACCTCTACCTCCACCTCTAGCACCTCTACCCCCAACTCTAGCTGGCTCGGCGGGCTGTGGAACATCTGGTGCCTGAACCATGGCACGGTAACCCTGCTGCTGAGAATTGCTCGATGCTCGAGGGCAATACCTAGTAATGTGCCTCGTGTCGCCACAAATAAAACAAGCCCTTAGTTGCTGGGGCTAACAACCTTGGAAGCTCTGAAGTGGTGGTGCACTGATAGGTGCTGGTGGCGCACTGTAGGACTGCTAATCAGAATACTGTATTTTAGGACCACGACTGCCTGATGCACCGTGAGAAATCTGGAGTGCTGACTGGAAAGGCCTAGGAGGATGGCATATACCATATGAATCTCTACCTCCAGACGAGGTACCACTAAATCTGCCTGAATGACGGTGCCTCTTATCCGACCCATGACCATCTCCCTGTGACAGGACCATCTCCACTCTCCTAGCCACATTGGCGGCCTGTTGGAAAGATATCTCACTCCCAGTCTCCCTATCCATCTGAAGAATCGGCTGGATAAGACCATTAATAAACCTATTCACCCTCTCTCCCCCTCTCGGTAGGTAGTATGACAAGAGCATGGCGAGATAAGTCGATGAACCTTGTCTCATACTGGGTAACAGTCATGGAACCCTGCCGGAAGCACTCAAACTGCCTCTAATAGGCCTCTCTCTGAGTAATGGGGAGAAACTTCTCTAGAAATGGCTGTGTGAACTGTTCCCAAGTCAAGGCTGGCGATCCGGCTGGTCTAGCTAAGCAATAATCCCTCCACCAAGTCTTGGCGGATCCAGACAAGCAAAACATAGCAAAATCGACCCCATTGGTCTCAACAATACCCATGTTCCTGAGAACCTCGTGGCAGTTGTCTAGGTAATCCTAGGAATCCTCAGCAGATGCACCACTGAAAGTAGAAGTGAAGAGCTTGGTAAACCTATCTAGCCTCCATAAAGCATCGACAGACATAGCCGCTCCATCGCTGGTCCGAGCTACCACACCTGGCTGAACTGCTCCAACTGGCTGAACCGTTGGAGTCTGAATCTGGGGAGCTACCTGCTCCAGAGTGCGAGTAGCAGGAGTTTGGACCCCTCCTCCAGCCTGAGAGATGGCTAGTGCTACAGGAAGCAAGCCTACCCCGGTGACACTCTCCATGAGGCCCACTAATCAGACCAGAGCTTCCTGAAGGACTGGGGTAGCAATAAACCCCTTTGGGACCTGAGCTGGGCCAACCGAAACTGCTGGGGCCGGAACCACCTCGTCAAAATCAACTTGAGGCTCCGTCACTGGTGCTACTGCTCGGGGTTGAGCTCTTCCCCTACCTTGGCCTCTAGCACGGCCTCGACCTCGCCCTCTACCCCTTATGGAAGCTACTGTTGGGGGCTCGGGCTGCTGAGCGGTGGATGAGGAAATGCGTGTTCTCACCATCTGTGGAATAATAGAGTAGAAATTTAATTAGCATTAAGAAACAAACCGCACGACAAGAAAGAATGAATGTGAAGTTTTTCCTAACCCTGTAGCCTTTGGGGGATAAATACAGATGTCTCCGTACCTATCCCTCAGACTCTACTGAGCTTGTCTGTGAATTGTGATACCTATGTAATCTAGATCTCTAATACCAACTTGTCATGACTCGGATTCCACACCCTCAGGAGTCGTGATGGTGCCTACTCATAGAAGCTAGGCAAGCCACGAAATGCGGAAAATTCAACCTCTTTCATTTTAGCCTCTTTTTCTAACCAATTAAATTAGCAGGTAATCAACATTTAAATAATGACGAAAGATGAAATTTAAGCGGAAGACTTAGATAAATATTATACCAGAACCGATACGAATAAAAATCCAACATATATCACTACCCAGGAACTGGTGTCACAACATTCACGGACTGTGTAGGAATGCTACATACAAATGTCTAAAAAAGGAAATATAGTCTGTTTCGGATACAAAAGGAAATGGAACATCGAAATGGATAGAAGAGACGCCGGGCCTGCGGACGCCTGCAGGGCTACCTCGGTGTCTCGGTGGACTGAAGGCTGGCTCCCCTACCACTGCTGACCAAGCACTGCTCTTGTATCTGCACATAAGTGCAGAGTGTAGCATCAGCACAACCGACCCCATGTGCTGATAAGTGTCTGGCCTAACCACGGCGAGGTAGTGACGAGGCTAGGACCAGACTCCAGATAAACCTGTGCAGTTATGTATATATATACAGCGAAAAGATAGACGGAAACAAACAATTAAAACTAGGTAGGGGAAACATGCTTCAGGGAATAACAGATAAGGCAGAATCTCAATAAAATTATAAAGAAACCAAAATTTAACTTCTAATAAGGATAAGGAAAATAAAGGCAAATTTCACTTTCAGTTTACATCTTGTTGCAGGAGTGCAACCCGATCCCATTTCTCATATCTTGTGGTAGGCATACCACCCGCTCCCATTTCATTAAATCTCGTGGTAGGTTTACCATCCACTCCCATTTCATCAAACCTCGTGGTAGACGTACCACCCTCTCCCATTTCATCATATCTTGTGGTAGGCGTACCATCTGCTCCCATTTCATTAAATCTCATGGTAGGCGTACCACCCGCTCCCATTTACAAGCTAGCACAAAATCAAAAGGAATCCCGGTAAGGGAACAAAAGAAATATAATTACTTCCCTGCAAGGGAGCAACAATATCGAAACAATCATCCCGACAAGGGAGAATCAACAATAACCAATCCTAACTCAACTTCTACTCAGCTCAATTAATACCAATACTCAATCATAAATAAAATCCACGAGAATAAACTAAATCTTTGCTCAATATAGAGAATCATCAATTAAAGCATCCATAGTAACATTTAAGAACACAACAACTATCAATTTAAAACTCACGGTCATGCTCGACTCCAACGTATAGATACCCGTAACCATGCCTATACGTCGTATTCAACAAGAAGCAATTAAAAAATAGGACTCCACTCCTAATCCCTCAAGCTAAGGTTAGACCGAACACTTACCTCGATGCCTTGAACACAACTCAAGTTTCAATTATAGCTTTACCCCTTGATTCCTCCGCAAATTCGCTCGTATCTAGCCACAAGTTACTTAATTACATCAATAGATGCTAAATGAATCAATTTGAATGCTTGAAAATGAGTTTTCCAAAGTTTTACCCAAAAAGTCAAAATCGCCCCCGGCCCACGTGGTCAAAACCCGAGGTTCGAACCAAAACCTGATTACCCATTCCCCCACGAGCTCAAATATGTAATTTGTTTTGAAATCAGACCTCAAATCGAGGTCCAAATCCCCAATTTTTGAAAAACCTAGGTTCTACCCAAAACACCCAATTCCCCCCATGAAAATTATTGATTTGAAGTTGAAATCATGTTAAAAGATGTTAATGATTGAAGAAAACTAGTTAAAAATGACTTACAATTGATATGGAGAAGAAAGGTTGTTTAAAAAATCGCCTCTTATGTTTTTGGGTCTTAAAAAATGAAAAATAACTGAAAATCCCGTCTAAATATACTGCCCTCAAATGCCCTGTGCGGACCGCACAAAATCAACTGCGGCCGCACAAGCTTCATGTGTTCTGCAGTGACAGGTCTTAGTATTTTGGTCATAACTTTATCTACAGATGTCCAAATTGTGATTTCTTTACCTTTTTGGAAACTAGACACGAAGGGCTACAACTTTTTGAATCATCTCAAAATTTCTTGTAGATCAAAAGATATAGGCTTTCGAAGTCGGACCAATGAATTGTTCTTCACCACGGACCGCACCAAAACTAGTGCGGCCGCACATGCCTCTCTAAGGCAGCAGTCCATATCGTGCGGACCGCACTGGCCTGTTCAGAGGTCCTCCACCTCTCTGATCCTGCAACAACTCAGTTTTTAAGCCTAAGACACCCCGAAACCTACCCGAAACTCACCCGAGCCCTCGGAACTACAAACCAAGCGCACACGAAACCTCAAAAACATCCTACAGACTTATTCGTATAATCAAATCATCAAAATAACATCATGAACATCAAATTAAATCTCGAGATCAATGAAATTTTCTCAAAACTTCTTTAAACATCAATTTTGCGATTTAAGTCCGAATCATGTCATATGACATCCTTTTTTCACCAAATTCCACAGAAATGTCTTAAATCATATATAAGACATGTACCGGTCACTGGAACTAAAATACAGGCCTAATACAACCATGTTCTAAGCAAATTTTATTTCAAATTTCTTTAAACAATTTCAGAAAATAATTTTCTTTAAAAATTCATTTGTCAGGCTTGGGACCTCGGAATCCGATGTCGGGCATACGCCCAAGTCCCATATTTTCCTACGGACCCTCCAGGACCGTCAAATCACGGGTCTGGTTCCGTTTACCCAAAATGTTAACCGAAGTCAAATTTATTTATTTTACAGTCAAAACTTATCATTTTTCATAGATTTTCACATTTAAGCTTTCCGGCTACGCCCCCGTACTGCGCACGCAAATCTAGGTAGTGCTAAGGGAGGTTTTTAAGGCCTCAGAATGTAGAATTTCATTGCAACACAAGTGATGACCTTTTGGGTCATCACATCCCTTAGGTAATTAAACTGAAATCTAAAAACATTTTTTATCTTTTTCATTGGTTCGAAATCTTTCCTCAGGATATCAAACGAAAATTCAAAATATTTTTCTTTGGTTTATTCTTTAGTTTTCCTTCCTAAAAAAGGAATCAAAATTTTTTTTCTCTTCTAGGGTTTTTCCTTAATAATTCCCATAGAGTATTTATTTCAAAAAAAAGAGAGAAAAAATATATATGCTCGTTAATCTTGAGTTTAGAATAGGTTATAGAACATTAATTGTAGAAAATTCAAAAAAAGATATTTGCTTCTTTTATTTCTCTTTTCTCATCAGAGTAGTCATTAAGGTAGAAAATAAAAAAAAGAAAAGAGAATGTTAGTTTGTTTACTTTATTCTCGATCTTTCCAAACTACATAAAGATCTAATTCATACGGTGTCATGATACATAGGCAACCTACATAGGGTTCGATCGAATTATTTTTCTTTTTATTAAAAAAAAAAGAAGGAAAAAGAAAAAGAAAAAAAAAAGATGAATTATGGGATGTGAGAAATGAAAGGAAACAAAAGAGTGATAATTAGAGAAAAAAAAGAGGAAGGAAAATGAGCAAGCCAAGAAGTGCTAGAAAAGAAAGAAAAAAGAACATTGAAATGAACAAAATTGGGATGATGCCAAGTGACCTTGTGACCCTAAAAGTCATTCTAGAATCGTTAATTGTTGCTAGGTGCATTGCACGAAATGTGATATTTTTAGGTGTTAAATGCCCTAATACTAACAAGATGTCCCTATTTTGTTGCTTTTGTTGTCTTCATTGAGCAGAAGGGTGATTGGTTTGTTATTTTTCAGTAACTCGTCCATACAACACAAGGTCAAAGAGCAAGGTAGCCATGGCTAGCAAGGACTTGGACATAGGGGTTATTGATCCATCTAAGGGAATTGTTGAATCAGAATTTGAGTTGAAAGACGAGGTCTTGAGGTTGAAAGGATAGATGGCCGAAATATACCAAGTGTGGATTAGTGGGCATCCTCCACTATCAGTTCCCACTAACTACACTGAAAGCCTTGTCACCATTCCACCACTGTCACAAATCTAGGATATCTCCCCACAACCTTTTCACACTCCACCCCCCAGAACCACCTCACATCCCGCTTCTTTGACCACTCATGTTTTTGCAGCCCCTCCACCTGCTACCTTTCGTCGATCCCCTAGCGAGATTGTGTTCAAAATCCTCGATGCCCAACACTATGCTCCAGAACTAATTTTCAAGGTCTCTGGTACATACTCTTACGCACCTCATTTTGAGCCTCCCTGTGAGACTGCGAAGCCTGCTAAGACAGTGGAGCAAGATGAGATATCCAGAAAGTTGAAAGGGTTTAATATGCCAAAGTTTAATTTGTATGATGGGCGTGGAGATCCAATAGCCCATTTGAAGGATTATTGCAATAGAATGAGAAGTGTTGTTGGGAAAGATGAGTTGCTGATGACATATTTCAGTGAGAGCCTGACTGGGGAAGCTTTGGAATGACATACTTGTCAAGATGTCGGTAAGTGGCATACATGGAATGACATGGCTCAAGATTTTGTGCGACACTTTCAGTACAATATAGACATTTTCCTAGACCACTCCTCCCTATCTCAGATGGAAAAGAAACCCAAGGAAAGTTTTAGGGAATTCTGGTTCAGATGGAACGAACAAGTTGCTCGGGACAGTCCTCCCATCGATAGAAAAGATATTGTTGAGCCCCGCCAACGATAGGATCCAGTGGGCATTCCTGTTAAACGCTTTCTGCCTCAATACTGACCCCATGAACATCCCCAAACTCCACATTATCCACCCCGGTATTATCCTCCGAACAACATCCGACCATCTGTCCAACTACTAGGTCACTCCCTAGGACGAACACCAGCATCCCAAAAGTCTCGTGCGCCTTTACAACATTTTCGAGCATCCAACAATCCTAGAAAATTGGGGCATGGAGGGAAACAAAGGCAAAAAAATAATTTTATGCCAATCAGAGAATCCTACACAAACTTGTTTGAAAAGTTAAAACACTCTAGCCTGATTGAGCCGCTCCTCAGCTATAAGCCGGACCCATATGCAAAAGGTTTTGATCCTACTGTACGATGCATGTACCACTCTAATGTGCAAGGTCATAGCATTGAAGATTGTGGTGATTTGAAAAGGGAAATAGAAAGAATGATTCAAGAAGGGATAATTGTGATCAAGGATAGTGACAGGGAGTATGCAAATCCTCTTAGGAACTTGCCGACTAAGATTAATGATATTAAAATTGGTAATGGTCTTGGTAATATTGATGTGGAACTCAGTGGCTAAGATGCCGAGCTTGGTAATTGGAAAGACGCTCCTTTCTTGGCTAGCTGGGAAGGAGTCTTGGTGGTTTATTTTGTTGTCATTTCTGTTGTCCGGGTTGTTTCAGGGTTGTAATCCGGATATTGTCTTATGACTCAAACCCTTTTATCCTTTTATTTTGCCTGGTTCATTTAGTGTTTTCTAGGTTTGTTCCAGGGTTGTAACCCCAATTTAGTTTGTTTGTTTTGTTGTTCGAACCGTTTCACCGTCTGTCTAATGCAATTTCCTGTCTTCTGTTATTCTAGTCATTTTTTGTTTAGTTCTATTCTCCTTTTATAGTTCTTTTCATGCTATCTCTAGTGACATGACATGTGCTCATAATTCTAGACCTGGTCTTAACGGCTAATTTAATCATGAAGCAATGAAACAATTTTGAAGATGATAGGGACACTTGAGGGAAATAAGTATAGATTCGGACATTTTGAGATCATTTGAAGCCCAAACAATGTGAAACTGGGATAGATAATTTGGAAAGTTAATAAGACGACAAGAATTTGTTAAAGGAGTGTGCATCCCCGAAAATTTCAAGCAAACAATTTTGAGTTCAAGTGCATCTCAATTTACAGGATAAAACCAAGGGATTTTGCTCCAAACAGACGGAGGGTATCCATCGTGAAGAAGAAATCATCCAATGAGAGTTCTGTACTTGACAAGGCACTAAAAGAAAATTGGAAAGCATATCAATGATATTAATGCTGAAGCTGTGAAAGAAATGTTGTGTGTGCTCTTCCTTTTTCATTTCAAGTTTGCATGTGTTGTACTTGGTATTTTTCAGGGATTGGGAGGCCCTCTTTCAGCTACCCAAACACTTATACCATTCGAATACCCTTTTGAGCCTGTACTAATTTCTTTGACCTCCCATCTTTTGGAATCAAGGCAGAGTCATACGAAAAAAAAGTTCATGTCCCCATATGTTTATTTTAGAAAGTTCATTCCAAAAGGAAAATTCAAAAAAAGAGAAAAATAGAGATTAAGAAAAAAAAGAAGAAAATAATAAAAGAAAAGGAAAATAGTAACAAAAAGTAGTCTTGTGAACTACGTTTGACCTGATTCTTGTCACCACAAGATATGTAGGCGGCCTTATGGTTCGGTCATACCAAATAAAATATTTCATAATCCCACGAAGTCGAGAATGGGGCAATCTTTCTTAGTAAAAAGAAAAAGAAAAAAAAAGAATCAAATTCCCTTGTTTTAGAAATTAGGGCAAAGTTTTTAGAATGGATTCCAAAAGTAGTAAATAAATTAACCCCGTTGTCTTAGTTATTTTGAGCCTTTATGATATCCTTTTCATTCTAATCCTGTCCAAAGCCGCATTACAGTCCAAGAAAGACCTCCCAGATAATCTTTGAGGGTGCCGATCTAGACATGCCAGGAGCATACAATGTTTTTAGTATGGTCAATGCCTTGTCATCTGCAAAATCAGAGGAAAGAAGAAGAAGACAAAATGAGAGAGTCTTATTGGGGAAAACATTCACAGGCACCATAAGGAGATTGTGAGTTGAGAGAAAGAACAAAATGAGAGAGGCTTGATGGTGAAAACCCTTCGGGCACTACAAGTCGAATAAGGATCGTGAATCAGATTGGATAATCAGAGCATTGAATCCCAGTTTCACGCTTTAGGGGTATAACAAGAGTTTGTCACGACCCGGATTTCCCACCCTCGGGAGTCATGATGATGCCTACTAATGAGAGCTAGGCAAGCCAATCCTTAACTGCTTACTTCATTAACAAATTACTTATTTTAACAATTATCAGTGATAGCATGAAAACAGCAAAATTAAATAAATAATTGGAAGACCTAAATTAAATAAGCTGAACAATATTGTGAAAGTCAACATATGCCTCTACCCAAGAACTAGTGTCACATCACTCACGAACTACTAAGAGTACTAAATACAACCGTTTGAAAGAAATATAACACTGTTTTTCTCGAATACATGAGATAACAGAATGAAATATAAGATAGAGGAGACGCCGGGCCAGCGAACGCCTACAAGGCTACCTCGGTGTCTTGGTGGACTGAAGGTTGGCTCCCGCGCTACTGTTGCTGTCCAATACCTGGATCTGTGCAAAAGAGCACAGAGTGTAGTATCAGCACAACCGACCCCATATGCTGGTAAGTGCCTAGCCTAACCTCGGCGAAGTAGTGACGAGGCTAGGACCAGACTACCAAATAACTTGTGCAGTTCAAATATCTATATGTACAGCGTAAAGGAATACATGAAACAATCAGTCAATGTGGGAAGGGGAAACATGCTGTGGGGCGGTAACAGTTCCAAATAGAAAACCTCAATAAAATAAAGAAACAACGAAGCCAGAATATCAACAAGAATCAAAATTCAATGATTTGCACAGCATCACCCTTCGTGCTTTTACTCTCGTCCTCACCCAAACAATATTTATAATAAAAATGTGCACGACATCACCCTTCGTGCTTTTACTCTCATTCTCACCAAATCAATCGTATCATAATAATGTGCACGACATCACCCTTCGTGCTTTTGCTCTCTTTCCTCATCACATAGTCAATGAATATCGGTACGAAATGGTACATCGTACGGAACAACATCACCCTTAATGCTTTACACTCTTTCCTCACAATAGCAAACAATGCACGACATCACCCTTCGTGCTTTAACGCTCTTCCTCACCCAAACAACAATCACAAACAAAGGGGCAAGGGAGTAAACAAATAATAATAGAAATCCCGGCAAGGGAACACAATTAAACAGTTAAATCTTGGCAAGGGAACAATATCAATAATCTCAGCATCCCGACAAGGGAGATAATCAACAAAGCAACAAACATCCCGGCAAGGGAGCACTTTAATAACTCTTTCTCTTTCTTTCACTTTTACTTCTTAACTCACTTTACCATTTGAGCCAACGCTCCGAAGGGTTCAATCATTTCCTATACTTTCACACTTGGTAATATAACTCGAGCTACTGCTCCTCGAAGTTCAAAGATCACAATCTCTTTCACATGTTTTTTACCACATATAGAATCATCATTAAGGCGTGAAATATACAACAAAATCAGAATATCCGCAATATAAAGACTCACAGTCATGCTAGACACCAATGTATAGATACTCGTCACCATGCCTATACGTCGTACTCGACAATTAGCACGTAGCAAATAAGACTCCACTCCTAATCCCTCAAGTTAAGGTTAGACCAAACACTTACCTCAAACTTCCACGGGCAAATCAATCCTCAATTACTACCTTTCCTCTCGAATTTGGCTCCAAATCGATTATATCTATACAATAATGACTTCAATACATCAATTAATGCTAAACAATGCGAACCCAATGCCTAATTATAGCTTTCCAAGCATTCTTCCCAAAATCCCAAAAATCGACCCCGGGCCCACTTGGTCAAAACATGAGGGTCGGACCAAAATCAACTCACCCATTCACCCACGAGCCCGAATATATAATTTATTTTCAAATTTGACCCTATAACGAGGTCTAAATCAAGAAAAATCAAAAAGCCCTAACTCTACCAAATTCCCTAATTTCTACCCTTAATCACATGTTTTAGGCCTTGAATTTCAATAGATGTTGATGGAAAATGAAGAAAACGAGTTAAATAATGCTTACCCAAGAAACTTTGGTGAAGGAATGCTTCAAAAATCGCCTAAGAGCTTTGGAGAAGAAGAGGTTTGTGAAATTTTTATAAAATCCCAAAAGTGTTCTGTTTTTTTACTTTTAAAAATCACTGGGAGAAAATTCCCTTTGCGATCGCAACGGACCCTTCGCGTTCGCGATGGGCCAGGCTGGTTAAGCCTTTGCATTCGCGTAAATGGGCTCGCGTTCACGGAGAAGGATTCTCTCGAGCCCTCACTTTTGCGTCCAATAGGTCGCGTTCGCATAGGGTAATTGCCCCACCCCTACCCAGGCCCATTCGGCCTTTGCGTTCGCGTGGCAAGGACCACATTCACGAAGCGATATCCCACCAATGCCTCACATTCACGACCTGAGATACGCATTCGTGTAAAGGAAATTACTTCAGCAACAATTAACACATCGCGTTCGCGGGGGTACTCCCGCGAACGCGAAGAAGGAAATATCAGAAACCCAACAGCTGAAAACCTACAATTTTTCTTAAGTCCGAAACCTTCCGAAACACACCTGAGCCCTCGGGTCTCCTAGCCAAACATACGCACTAACTCAACAACATCATACGAACTTATCCATGCAATCAAATCTCCAAACTAACCTTAAAAACAATGAATCAAACCTCAAAATCAAGAGTTTTTCCAAAACCTTCATCAAGTTCAAATTTAAGATTTCAAGTCCGAAACACGTCAAATGATGTCCGATTTTAACCAAACTTTACAGAAACATCTTAAATCACACAAAAACCTGTACCGGGTGCCGGAACTATAATACGGGCCCGATACCAACACGTTCTAATCAAATTTCATTTCAATTTTCCTTAACAATTTCAGAAAAACAATTTTACTTAAAAATTTATTTCTCGGGCTTGGGACCATGGAATTTGATTTCGGACATATGCCCATGTCCCATGTTTTCCTATGGACCCTCCGGGACCGTCAAATCATAGGTCCGGGTCTGTTTACCCAAAATGTTAACCGAAGTCAAATTTATTCCTTTTAACATCAAAACTTAACATTTTTCACAAACTTTCATATTTAAGCTTTCTGGCTATGCTCCCGGACTATGCACGCAAATCGAGGCAACTCTAAATGAGGTTTTCAAGGCCTGAGAAGCACAGAATGGAAGAGAAAACAGGTGATGACTGTCACACCTCCTTTTTACCTACACCCGGAAGGGTGTATAAGGGAGTTTTTCCAATTTTAAGTGACTATCGAAACAAGATTATTTTATTAAAATTCAGAGTCGCCACTTGGGATATTTATGGTGTCCCAAGTCACCGGTTCAATCTCGAATTGAGGAAAAACTTGACTATGTTTAACAGTCCGCGAACCAGAAATCCGAGTAAGGAATTCTGTTAACCCGGGAGAAAGTGTTAGGCATTCCTTAGTTCCGTGGTTCTAGCACAGTCGCTTAACTGTTATATTTGGCATAATAATCTGATTTTAAACAATTATCTATGTGCAAATTTACCTCTTAACCGCTTTTATTCAATTTTAAAGAAGATTGAAAGTCGTTTAAAACACGTCTTTGGATCGCGCCATATGAAATGCACCCGCAATCTTAAACATATTTTATTCAACGTTTTAAGATTTGGATTTGGGTCACATAAAATTCACACCCGAGTTTAGGAGGGTAATATTATTAAAATACGCGCCTAAGCGCTACACGCTTTTAACTTTGCGAGGGCCATGGAAATTTGCTAGATGGCACGCCTCAAGTTCTAAAGATTTTAAAAGAAATGAGTAAATGTGGGCTGCGCATTTGGGATTTCAATTGGCATGGCATGCCCCAATTATTCTATTAAAGGTATTTCTAAATTACTCTTAATGTCCATAAATTATAACTCGTCTAATATGACTTGCCTCAAATTTATTTTTATGATCTAGTTGATTAAGAAAGAAAGAAAAAGAAGGAAAAAAAAACTAAGATACTCTAATTGATTGTTCGAATCGACTAAAAGAAAAATTTCTATCACGCCAAAACCAACCAAATGAAGAACTGCATTTTTGAAGAAAAAACAAAACAAGTCCAAAAGGCGAAAGAGTCTATTTGCAAACACATTCGGCTTGGGCCCAAATGAGCCCAATTCTTGATAAAAGAATAGGCGTCTATGACATGGCACATACACCTGAAGTGGACTTTTAACAACTGGGCCAACAATAAGCCCAATCTTCAGAACTAAACAATCATGCAGATTCAATTAAATTGCCCAACCAACTAAGATGAAACAAACACAGAATTAAACTGACAGTTACTTCTGAATGTTAACTGACTAACGAGCTTATCATCCGTCAATTTTAATATTCACACTTATACATGCTCACAAATGAATCAGATGGAACATTCATTAGCTAAGTCAGCTGTAAGCCCAACTCTCAAAACCTAATTGAGGGTGCCAAACCAATTAGAATGCAAACTCTACAAAACTATATGAAACCTGCCATTTGATTAACAACTTATTTTTACTTCTGCCTTTTAACAACTCGAACCCAAATCGACTGACTGAGCATTAGGAATTTCAAATACTAACTCTGAGTTTAAACGTGTTCACACGCCATCCGAAAGTAACTCAACGCACGAATTTACCCTAGACCAATTCCTTTCTTCTTAGCATGATCTTGTACACCCACAACTTAAGAGAAATTACTCAGCTACCCAATTATGTGAACACTGCAACATCCAAATACCGCAAACAGTTTAAATGAACTACATAGCACAAAATATCCACTACAGTCCACATTACGAGATATAATATGGTCGAATGTAAAGTCTAACTACTCATTCAAATAACAAGTTGTTCCCCAAGTTTTTCATGATAATTTAAAGCTAAATACAATAGTAAAAAGCTCACTCATCCAAACTAGAACTCAATTTAGGCAATATAACACATCAAGTAAAAAAAACAAATCAAGAGAAATATGAAACAGTCGACAAAAACTGATGCTATGCTTTTAACTTCTGCTTTTCATTTCACTCTTCAAGTTAAACTTCACAAGTAATAGAGGTTCAGTAGCATGTACCTGGATGTAGAAAAAACAAAAGAAAAGGATAAAGGATCAGCAGCCACAGAGCAATAGTCAACAATAATTTTTAACCAATTTCAAACCCAGAAATTGAATAAAACAGCCCAGAAAGCAGTTTTGAATGCACAGTCTAACCAACAGAACTCTAAACCAATCTCAATGACCAAGTCTCAGACCATTTCTAAGTTCAAATAATCAGGTAATCGATTCAGAAAGAAGAGGATTTCAGATTTCAAAACTAAAGCCCAATGAAATAGTGTTTTCCACGAAAAATCTTTCAACTGTTTTAGTTGTTTTCCGGATTTTCCTCTATTTTTTTCCAGAATCTCCCTTGAACCTTAAGTAAAGATGACCTTATAGGCTAGGTCTTTAGGGCAGTAGAGAGTGGGTTCAGTTTTGCACTTGAACCCTTTTTGAATTTTCATTTTTGCTCTCATGTCCTCAGTTTTAAAATCAGTATTTCATATAAGTCCCAATCCCAGCTTCTAGGAAGCTTCCTTATTTAGTTACAAGAGATTACCACACCTAAATTTCCTATACTAACCCCTAGACTCTCTATTTTTACTTTGGGAACCAAATGGGTCATATTGACCCAATAGCTCAAACAGACATGGGCTCAGATCCGACCCCAAAACCCAAACAAGCCCTTGAGGTGAGGTCTAAACTGGCCTCAAAGCCCAAGCAGCAAAGACAACCCAAACCAAATCAGTATTTCATAGCAGGCAAAAGAAAACACTCAAACAATTTCCAAAACCCAAAACCTAAACTAAGTGACTGACTAATTAACAAAATAGGTAGGGATTCAAAATGACCTAATTAAATTAAACTATGCGACTAAAACAAAAGATGAAATGAGAAGTTTAAGCATGGCACTAATAAAAACTAAATAGACCACAAACTTCAGATTTTGAAAAAGAAAGCTGAAAAGCCAACGGAAGAGATACGAACAAAAAATCAATCTAGAGGGAAACTAGGTTCAAAACCTTGCTCAAATTTCAATAAAAATAAAAAAAACTAAAGAAAGGGAGAAGAAAATAAGAGGAACAAAAGGTGAAACTCGGATAGAAAAGAAAAAGGGAAGAAAACTTACCCTAGTAAACCCGAAATGGCACTAGACAACTTGATTTAAACGGAACTGATGCTAATCACTTGTTCTTCGTCAAGAACAAATGAGCAGCATCAATTTGCGTTGAATCAGACTTCAAACTCAAAAAAATCAGAAGCCTATGGTCATGCATGTCAACAGATTCGACGGAAATTGACTTCGGGCTTTTTAGGGTTCGAACTCAGATTTGAAATTCGAAGAGTTCTGGGGTGATTTGAGGGGATTTGTTTGGAGATTTAGGACGGGGAGGTGGATAGGATTCAAGGGTGTGATTTTGGCGAGGATTGGTGGTGGTGCCGCCACCAGTAGCGGTGGGATTTCAGGGCGGCGTTAGGGTTCGGGGGTGTTTTCTGACAAGGGTAGTGAGCAGAGGGGAGTTCTGAGGATGGGGGGGTAAGGGTATTCAGACATTTAAATACGTATGAGGCTTCAGTTCTGAGCCGTTTGATCAAGGGGAGATCAACGACTCAGATTGCGTAGTCCAAAACGGCGTCGTTTGGGTTTTGAGTGGGACTGACCGGGTTTTGGCTGGTCTGGGCCTGGGTTAAACGGGTATTTTGGCCTGGAAAATCAAATTTGGCCCAAAAATCTGATCTCATTTTTTGTTTTTCTTCTTTCTCTTTTTTTCCCTTTAACTTCTTTTAAATAAAATTAAAATTAAAATAAAACCTAAATTAATTCCTAATCAAATTATCTTATCAAATTGAATTAATTAATTCTAAATAATAATTACCACCATTAATTGAATACCAAATTAACGAAAAGCTACCAAAATTCGAAACTAAAATTAAAAATGCAAAAATATGTTACTTTTTTGTGATTTTTTCCATTTTTATAAAACAATTAAATTAATAATTAATTTTTAAGAAAATACAAAGTTAAACTCTAAATGCAAATGCAACATATTTTGTATTTTTCATTAACTAAAATGCACACACAAAATGCAAACAAATAATAGAACATGTCACGAAAATCCACAAAATTGCGAACACTGAAAGAAATTATTTTGTTTTGAATTTATGGAAGTAATGCATATAGGGAAAAAATCACGTGCTCATAGCTGCCCCTCTTTGCTCGGAAACACGAAGAGTTTTCGGGCAAAGATAAAGTGAGCGGATATGAGCGATTTTTGCCCGTTCAAATACTCTGTGGGAAGTATTTTTTGAAAGATTTGACCGCACCCTGCTTCTGAGGTTGCCTACATATACTTGGCTATAAAGGAATCAGGTCAGTGTAGTTTGGGAATGTCTAGTAGCTGGGACTACCACGAGACTGTGATTTCACTGTTGCTGCTGCTACTACTGCTTATTGAAACCCCTTATTACACCATGTCAGAATAAAAAGAAGTTAGGCTAGACTATGATCTATGCATTACAAAAATCCTATCTATCTCTTCAAAATCCTATCTATCTCTTCAATTTACTGCCTTAAATTGTAATATGAGATGTTTTCCCTTTCTCCAGGGGGATGCCTGACTGCTAGACTTGAATGTATTCCCTGCTCTCCAGGCGGGCTCCTGATTTCAAAATGTGAATATATTCCCATGCTATCCCGGCGGGCTCCTAACTTCGAAACGTGAATGTATTCCCATGTTATCCAGGCAGGCTCCTGACTTCAACTTGAAAGTATTCCCTGCTCTTCAAGCGGGCTGCTGATTTCAAAATGTAAGTATATTCCCATGCTATCCAGGCGGGCTCCTGACTTCGAAACGTGAATGTATTCTTATGTTATCCAGGCGGGCTCCTCACTTCAACTTGAAAGTATTCCCTGCTCTTCAAGCGGTCTCCTGATTTCAAAATGTGAGTATATTCCCATGATATCCAGGCGGGCTCCTGACTTCGAAAGGTGAATATATTCCCATGCTATCCAGGCGGGCTCCTAACTTCAGCAAAATAGACAAAAACAAAGAAACTTTTCTGCCCCAGTTTGGGTATGTGGGCCCATGTGTAAGTGTAAAACGAATCACATTACCGAATATCAATAAGAATTTTGAAAACCAAAACTTGAATTGTACTCCCTTGTTCTCCAGGCGGGCCCCTGACTACTAAACTTGAAAGTATTCCCTGCTTTCCAGGCGGGTTCCTTACTTCAACTTGAAAGTACTCCCTGCTCTCTAGGCGGGCCCTGACTTCAAAATAGACAAAACAAAGAATTTGAAAGCTAAAACTTAAATTGTACTCCCATGTTCTTCAGGCGGGCTCCTGACTGCTAGGCTTGAATGTATTCCCTGCTCTCCAGGCGGGCTCCTGACTTTAACTTGAAATGTATTCCCTGCTCTCCAGGCGGGCTCCTGACTTCAAAATAGATAAAACAAAGAATTTGAAAGCTAAAACTTGAAATGTACTCCCTTGTTCTCCAGGCGGGCTCCTGACTGTTGCGCTTGAAAGTATTCCCTGCTCTCCAGGCGGGCTCCTGACTTCAACTTGAAAGTATTCCTTGCTCTCCATGTAGGCTTTTGACTTCAACTTGAAATGTATTCCCTGCTCTCCAGGCGGGCTCCTGACTTCAAAAATAGATAACACAAAGAAAATTTCCTGCCCCAATTTTGGTAGCTGGGCACGCGGGTGAGTGTTAAACTAAATCATTCTACCAATTGTTACTAAGAATTTGAAAGCTATGTCCTATTACCCAGGGAGGTCCTAACAACCGACAATTATAGATCTAAGCTGTATCTTCTAAAGGTATTACTTCCGCTAAGTCCTGTTATCTAAGAGGGTTTTAAACTACATCTTATTATCCAGGAAGGTCCTGAAAATCAAAATCAAGTCTTGTCCTAAAAATGAGGCTTTTATGACTGAATTATACTATCTTATGATAGAATTTTATGCTACGTCTTGTGATCCAATAGAAACCTTTAAAACTAGGTCCCATTATTCAGGAGGGTCCTGAAAACTCCTAAATTTAATCCTATCTTAAACATGCAAACATTGAAACCAACTTATATTCCTTTGGGATACATTTATGCTAAATTATGCTACTAATGATTGTTTTGAATTTTAACTAAGCCACATTCTCCAGGAGGGTCCTGAAAGTTTACGGTCAAACCTGATTAGTGCTTCCTTTTCCCTTACAGAGAGTTCCTCCGGAACAAACGAATTTTCTGCCACTATTTCAATCAAAAAAAAATTGTCAATTTAAAATGGTGGTTAGCTGATGGCATTCTTGCTGAAGATCTTTCCACTGCATTGTTTTGTTCTGACGGGCTTCCCCGAACTGGCCCTGAATCGCTTTGACTTTCTGACTGACTTTCAAACCCCATGACCTTTGACGAACTGAGTGTTCTATACACATGTTGTTGTTTTGCCTCTGACCCCTTTATTTGAACATTTGCATCTCCCATGACATTACTAAACCGTTCCACCGATGAAACTTCTGGTGATCCCCTGTATCCCACCTTACATCATGTTGTCTTTGGTACGCTGACCAAACCATGATTTGAAATTTTGGAGGTTGGTAATGAGCTTTGAAATTCTTTTTCACTTGCTTTAAACAAGACTGACATTGAAACATCTTAGATAAATAAACCCAAAAGAAAATGAAATGCAATGACTTTGCGGGTTAGGGATAAGAAGAATCCAAAACCAGATGACTGCTATAAGGGAAAAAGAAAAAGAAACTTATCTGAGTGGAACAGCTGGTACCAATGATCATGACATGCATTTCGGATTAATCGGCCCAATTTGTCCAACCAATCAACTTTCAATTGTCGTACTTTGTTGCCTCAGAATTTCCATGACCTGATTACTTTACCCAAACCTTGACCTTCTCCATCCTGCGGTGCCTTGAAACAGTTTTCCACCAACAGACCCTTCTCACTTGTTGACTTTTTAACTCACTTTCGCCTCAAGGTTCCCGTAAGGGTTTTCACCAATAAGACTCTCTCATTTTTATTTCTCTCAGCTCCTGTCGCCTTACGGTGCCCGTGAAGGTTTTCACCAATAAGACTCTCTCATTTTTTTGATTTTTTTCCTGCTTGAACCAAAGTGTTGCCCCTGACATGAATTACCTTTACCTGCTTGACTTGGCATTCCCCGAAGGCTGATCAGAAGGTCTTTCTTTGGACCGTAACGTGGACTTTTGGATGGGGTTAGAAAGAAAGGGTATAAAAGGCTCAAGAGAATTCAAATGGGTTAAAATTACAACTTTTAGAATCAGATTTCTCACAACAACCACAAATTCTGCCCCAGTTTCTTGCTTGGGGACTTTTGGATTTTGTTTTGATGGGACTGAACCGTGAGGCTGCCTACGTATCCTTAAAAGGAATCAGGTCGAATGTAGTTCATGTCATAGAAATTACTTTGTTATTGTGATTGTCACACCTCCTTTTACATACCCGAGAGGGTACAAGGAGTTTTTCCAATTAAAGGACAATAAAAAACGGGATTTATTTATTTATTTCAGAGTCGCCACTTTGGAGATTTAGGGTTTCCCAAGTCACCAATTTTAATCCCGATTCGAGGAAAAGAATGACTCCATATTACATTCTGCGTACCAGAAATCCGGATAAGGAATTCTGTTAACCCGGGAGAAGGTGTTAGGCATTCCCGAATTCCGTGGTTCTAGCACGGTCGCTCAACTGTCATATTTGGCTTATTTATCTGATTTTAATACAATTGTGAACTAATGTGCCAATTTTAACTTTTTTACCGCTTTTATTATATTTTTAAAGGAATGTGAACATCGTTTAAAACATGTCTTTGGATTGCATCACATGAAATGCACCCATGATCCGGAACATATTTTTATTCAATGTTTTGGGATTTGGATTTGGGTCGCATGAAATGCACATCCAAGTTTAGGAAAGTAGATTATTAAACACGCGCCTAAAGAGACTATCGTGTTATTATTCTTGGAAGGCCGTGAGATTTGCTAAACGGCCCGCCCTGGAAACTAAGTACTTTGATATATACATTTAACGAGGGCCCCGCAGCTTGTGCATTATTCGTTTGTCGTGGCTCGTCTCATCTTTATTTTTAAAAGGATGCCCTATAGTGGCTACGTTTTCTTGTTACGTTTGTCTCTACTTAATAAAAGCAAAAATGATCCTACTGAATTACATGCTTGCAGGTTATTTATAGAGGGATTCTGAATGCTTTCGCAAAATCAGAAGCATGGCCACGTACACGGGCAGCTTATCGAATATTATGGGCCCAAAACCAGCCCACACAGTACCGGCTGGGCCTGGGCCACTGCTTTTCCGATGAAAGCCTGCTTGGTTCGTTCGACTTGGGCTCAACCTTCGTGAGGTTGAGAAATGCAGACTTGTGCTATTTCTTCTAAAGGCATGGTTTACCAATTATAATGAGGCAGTTTATCAAAAGGAAATGAAATTAACTAACAATGGATAGTTTTCATACTTAACATGCATTAAAGGATATGCTAATCACGAACATAGCTAAAGTCTATGATATAACCTACTGCATTGTGAATCCTTTTATCTACCAGCCTATATACACAATCTGACATCCAGTTACCATACACTGACATTCACTATGTATGAGGGCTACCTCCAGTATCCAAGCAAAAATGTAAACTATTATACATTACATGATATTCAATATAACAGGCTATGTATGAAAATAAACATCTTCAACTCTTCTCTTTTGTATTCATGATCAACTTTCAAGTTACATTAACAGTGTATTAGTCGTGTACCTGGTATAGAAAGCAAGAGAATAAGGAGAATGATCAGCTGAGTAGTATGCAACAAACACATCAACAACAGCAAATAGAAGCACACTCAGTCGAACAGCCCCCAAACCAGTAAAAGAGACAGTCCAAGAAAAGCAGACCAAGGCTCAAAAGCAATTTAAGAGACAAACCCAACAGCGAGTCCAGAAAACCAAACAGCAACAGCCCACAGAAATCAATAAAAATAACCAGTTGCGACAGTTGCTTAAAAACCAAAACAGTATTCCCGGAGTAAACTGATGGAACAATATTCAACCAACAAAAAAACTGGACACTACCAAACTGAGAATCCAGCAGTGCTTAAACAGTAAACAAACTAGTACGAGAGGTAGTGATTTCTGATTTTTGTTACACACTCAAGAGCAAAGACAGGTTCAGGCCCTTTGATGTAAAGCTTAACCTACAAATGCAAGACTTAACACTCTTTTTTTCAGAACCTTCAGCTATTTTTTCCAACCAGAAAACTTCAGCTATTTTTTCGAACCCCTTTCTTTGTTCTAAACAGTCCTATTTATAGGCAGAAATGGCAAGCCCTAAGCTGCCTTGATCCCTTCACTTCTTTCCTGCCCATAACTTCTTTAAAAACTAATCAAAAGTATTCCCCATGCCCATCTATTTGACAGCCTCCTAGCATGTGTGTTTCTGCCCAAAGGCATGGGCAGTCCTTTTATTTAATCAGCCCCATGCTACCAAGTTGGTTTCCCACTATTACATTAGTTTAATCCTAATTCAGTACCCTATTTGTCAGCTCACTTAAACTAATCTTTTCTGTTCTTTTCAAACCCCAAACTACCCCTGTTAAAATTTGATTATTAATGTACTAACCCATTGCAGCATCAGGGCATTTCGAACTTCTGAAAGTTCAAATTCAAAGCTGCCCTAGACTGGATTCTAATCATTTGCATTGCAGTTACAAACTAATTTCAAACAATGTCAAGCATCCAATTAACAACAAAATTCGATCAGTCATCTGAAGTTATCAGAACATTTGAACATTCAGTCATAGAAAACTAATCGACGACTTTTATCAAATCGACTATACTAATTATAACAAGGAATAATCAGTCGATTAAATAAACAACACGTACAGGGTCCCAAATGTCTTCAGACAACTTTGCACAACACTGGGAGGCCATATGAATTATCTATGCGACGACTAATCTAATCGAACATGTATATCACAGAACGTATTCAAACATGCACAAAAAACAATCGACCAAATAAAAGGCCTTACAAAGACGGAAGAAATTGGAAGAAAATATCAGAAATACCAAACAATCACAACAAAACATGCTAACAAACTCAATCAATATTCAAACAAAACTAAAAAGAAAAAGGAAAACTTACTGTGAATGCTCAACAAAGGACGACCCAGGTCTGAACTAGGTTTGACCATTTGAGGCCGAACAAACTTTAATCGGGGTGTTCTCGACCGAGAACAGCTTGATTAAGGTCTATTAGACCTCAACCCTTTACTAAAACTGGCCGAATTCCCCAGGTTCTTGTGTTCTAGGGTTTGAATCTTCAGATTTGGGATTTTAGGATTTGTGGGTAGATTCGGACCAAACCAAACTTGGTTTGGTCACGAGAGAGGTCAGGGGGTTGTCCAGTGTGAATCTGGGGTGGTTTGGTGTAGATCTAAGTTTGGTCTCGAATCTTCAAATCAAGATTCAAGATGGAGGGGGTTTATTCGAGGCAAGGGGGTAACAGATTTGGGTTCGGGGTGGTGAGGTGCATAAGGGGTGTTAAGGGTGTGGTCACCGGCGTCCTTGCCTCCGGCTTTACGGTGAAGGTGAAGGGTGGCGGCTAGGTTTTGGCAAAGGGGTGTTTAGGTTAGTCTCCTGAGAGAGACGATGGAAGGGGGGGTGTTCGGGTAGGGGGCGTGGGGTGTGATGAGGGGTTTATATATGGGGTAGGGGATTAGATCGGGGCCATCAGATCAAGTGAAATCGAGGTCTAAGATCCCTTCACTTAAAGGGAACGGTGTCGTTCCATCTAAAGGAGGTCGGGCTGATCCTAGGTAAAATGGGTCGGGTTTGGGAACAGGTCGCGGAAAGGGGTCTAGGGCCGTTGGATTGGACTAGTTGGAATGGCTGAGATGAACCGTCCCTGAAACGACGTAGTCTTGGTGTTGGACTACATCGTTTTGATGGCCTGGGGACGGGTTGCTTGGGCTGGCTGATGTGGGTTGCTTTTGGGCCTATTTTTTATTTCATTTCTTGGCCCAAACCGATTTTCATCACTCTTTTCTTTTGTTTTCTAATTTTAAAACTAAATAAAAATGAAATTAAAACAACCATTAATTTAACACTTAACATAATTATCACACCCATATTAAAATATTTAAATAGGTTAAATCACACCCTAGAATAAAAGATGCATATTTTTTGTGAATTTTCTTTTAATGACCGAATTATGGTTTAATTACACATGACATACATATTTTGTATTTTTTTTGATAAGATTAAATGAAAAATGGACAGAACCACAAATGACTACCAACACATGTCACGAAAAATCGAAAAATTGTATAGCGAGGCCATTTGTCATTATTTTTGATTTCTTTTGGAGTGATTGTCCGTGAAGCAAAAATCACGTGCTTATAGCTGCCCCTCTTTGCCTGAAGACACGAAGGGTTTTCGCGCAAAGATAAAGCGGGCGATTTTTGCTCGTCCGAGTACTCCGTGTGAAGCATTTTTTGAAAAAGATTTGACCGAACCTTTGCTTCAGAGGTTTCCTACATATCCTGGGCTGAACAGGAATCAGGTCAATGTAGTTCGGGAAGTTTTGGTAGCTGGGAGTACCGTGTGACTGTAACGTTCGCTGTTGTTGCGTGCTGTTACATGCTGCTGTATGCTGTTATCGCTTATCGATCTCCTTGTTACATTGTGCTAAAAGGAAAAACAAGAATCTAGGCTAGACTATGGATCATAAGATCTCATCTATCTTCAACTTGTTCTTGTCGCCTTGCTTTCTTGTCGGCTTGCGTTTTCCTCCGATGCTTTTATTTTGTGAACTTGGGGGATGACACTGGTCCTTTGCCTTTCTGAATGCCAATTTTCATCATTTTGCTTGGTCCACTGGGGACATGGCTTTCTTCATTAAGCTTTTCAGTGGTTCCTCTGGTGGTACGGCTCTCTTCATAAGATTTGCTATGCTGGGCATGATTTAATATTCCTCTCGTTATACAGGTGGGCGCCTATTTAAACTAAGACATGAAAATATTCCTCTCGTTATACAGGTGGGCGCCTATTTAAACTAAGACATGAAAATATTCCTCTCGTTATACAGGTGGGCGCCTATTTAAACTAAGACATGAAAATATTCCTCTCGTTATACAGGTGGGCGCCTATTTAAACTAAGACATGAAAATATTCCTCTCGTTATACAGGTGGGCGCCTATTTAAACTAAGACATGAAAATATTCCTCTCGTTATACAGGTGGGCGCCTATTTAAACTAAGACATGAAAATATTCCTCTCGTTATACAGGTGGGCGCCTATTTAAACTAAGACATGAAAATATTCCTCTCGTTATACAGGTGGGCGCCTATTTAAACTAAGACATGAAAATATTCCTCTCGTTATACAGGTGGGCGCCTATTTAAACTAAGACATGAAAATATTCCTCTCGTTATACAGGTGGGCGCCTATTTAAACTAAGACATGAAAATTATTCCTCTCGTTATACAGGTGGGCGCCTATTTAAACTAAGACATGAAAATATTCCTCTCGTTATACAGGTGGGCGCCTATTTAAACTAAGACATGAAAATTATTCCTCTCGTTATACATGTGGGCGCCTATTTAACTAAGACTGAAAATATTCCTTTCATTATACAAGTGGGCGCCTATTTAAACTAAGACATGAAAATTATTCCTCTCGTTATACAGGTGGGCGCCTATTTAAACTAAGACATGAAAATTATTTCTCTCGTTATACAGGTGGGCGCCTATTTAAACTAAGACATGAAAATTATTCCTCTCGTTATACAGGTGGGCGCCTATTTAACTAAGACTGAAATTATTCCTCTCGTTATATAGGTGGGCGCCTAAGGTGGGCGCCTATTTAAACTAAGACATGAAAATATTCCTCTCGTTATATAGGTGGGCGCCTATTTAAACTAAGACATGAAAATATTCCTCTCGTTATACAGGTGAGCGCCTATTTAAACTAAGACATGAAAATTATTCCTCTTGTTATACAGGTGGGCGCCTATTTAACTAAGACTGAAAATATTTCTCTCATTATACAGGTGGGCGCCTATTTAAACTAAGACAAGAAAATTATTCCTCTCGTTATACAGGTGGGCGCCTATTTAAACTAAGACATGAAAATATTCCTCTCGTTATACAAGTGGGCGCCTATTTAAACTAAGACATGAAAATTATTCCTCTCGTTATACAGGTGGGTGCCTATTTAAACTAAGACATGAAAATTATTCCTCTCGTTATACAGGTGGGCGCCTATTTAACTAAGACTGAAAATATTCCTCTCGTTATACAGGTGGGCGCCTATTTAAACTAAGACATGAAAATTATTCCTCTCGTTATATAGGTGGGCGCCTATTTAAACTAAGACATGAAAATTATTCCTCTCGTTATACAGGTGGGCGCCTATTTAACTAACACTGAAAATATTCCTCTCATTATACAGGTGGGCGCCTATTTAAACTAAGACATGAAAATTATTCCTCTCGTTATACAGGTGGGCGCCTATTTAAACTAAGACTGAAAATATTCCTCTCGTTATACAGGTGGGCGCCTATTTAAACTAAGACTGAAAATATTCCTTTCGTTATACAGGTGGGCACCTATTTAACTAAGACTGAAAATATTCCTCTCATTATACAGGTGGGCTCCTATTTAAACTAAGACATGAAAATTATTCCTCTCGTTATACAGGTGGGCGCCTATTTAAACTAAGACATGAAAATATTTCTCTCGTTATACAGGTGGGCGCCTATTTAAACTAAGACATGAAAATTATTCCTCTCGTTATACAGGTGGGCGCCTATTTAACTAAGATTGAAAATATTCCTCTCATTATACAGGTGGGTGCCTGTTTAAACTAAGACATGAAAATTATTCCTCTCGTTATACAGGTGATTGTCTATTTAAACTAAGACATGAAAATTATTCATCTCGTTATACAGGTGGGCGCCTATTTAAACTAAGACTGAAAATATTCCTCTCGTTATACAGGTGGGCGCCTATTTAAACTAAGACTAAAAATATTCCTCTCGTTATACAGGTGGGCGCCTATTTAAACTAAGACTGAAAATATTCCTCTCATTATACAGGTGGGCGCCTATTTAAACTAAGACTGATAATATTCCTCTCGTTATACAGGTGGGCGCCTATTTAGGCTGAAAATATTTGAATTCGTTTCCTCGTTCCTCCGAGAAATTTTTTGACAACGGCAGAAAAATTTCTGCCCCGGTTTTGGTGATCTTTCTGGCATCGCGTCCTGTTGCCGTCATCAACCTTTATTTTCCTGCAGCAGACAAAAGGATTTAGTTAGTTTTAATCATGGTGTGCGGCGGTGTCCTTCCCGCTGGGGGATGATTTTTCCCTTTTCTTTTCCTTGCTTTGTGCTCCAGCAAATGGTGGGTGGATAAAGTTGCTTGCTGGGGGTGCCCTGCCTGCTGGAGATGGTTTTCCATTTATCCCCTTTCCTGCTTTCTCTTTACAGAACGCATCGTGGGAGTCCGCTTTAATCCCGAAACCACTCCTTTTAGGAGTTTACTTCCTCCCAGAACTGCAAGGCACAACATTGCATCGCCTGGGGATAACCGTTAGGACTGTTAGGGTTATCTTGCATCGGATTAATTTCCCTTTCTTGTGGCGTTTGACCATTTCGGACTTGGGTCCGTGATTTATCGACATTCTGCGGGGAAACCTTCTCGGAACTTGGTCCACAAGTCCTTCACCCGTCATTTTCCGCTCTCTTTACGTCACCCTTAACTTTCTACACAATTCGTCCTTTGGTTTTGCAACCGACGCCTTTTGTCTCATTGCCTCGGCTTTTGGCCTATCCCCTTCGTATTTTGCTTTTGTACTCCTTCGGCCTCTGGTAGTAAACTTTGAAAAATCCTTTTCAAAACGAATTTTTAGAAAGAAAAAATGAAAAAGATAGAAAAGGAGAAAAATCTTTCTGAACCAATACTTGGTGGAAAAAGGAAAAGAGAAGAACTTATCTGGATGATATGACTGGTCCTTACGATCATGATGTGCACCCTAGATTCCCGACCCAGTCTATTTGTATCAATCATCCTGCCTGATGGTCTTACTTGTTGGGGATAAATGGGTGTCCATTTCTTTGCGAACGTGGACCCTCTTGTCAATCTATCTTGTCGCCTCATAGTGCCCTTCGAGGGGTTTTCACTAATGATACTCTCTCTTTTCTCTCATCTCCCGGCGCCTTATGGCTCCCGTGAAGGTTTTCACCGATAAGACTCTCTCGTTTTATATTTCTCATCCTGCGTCGCCTTATGGTGCCTGCGAAGGTTTTTACCGATAAGACTCTCTCATTTTATTTCTTCAGCGGGGAATTGGAGTGTTGTCGATATGACCCTCTCTTCTGGAGATTCCTTTTGACTATCTATTCATTTCCATTTTTATGATCCTCTTCTTTGCTGGGGATCAGTGTATTATTCTCGGCTTTATTTGCCTGACTTGCCACCTCTTGGAGGTTGATCGGGAGGTCTTTTTGGACATCGAAGATGGTTTTGGTGCGGGGCTAAAAGAAAAGCTATCAAGGATTCGAAATAGCTTTGACGGGTGGGCCACTACAACTCTTGGAATCAAACCCTTGTTGAAACTTTAAAACATATCCTCTGCCCCAATTTCTTGCTTGGGGGATTTTATTTTTTACACTATGTTAAGCTATGTGCGTTACGCACACTGTGCACACTATGCACACTATGACCGAGCCGTGAGGCGCCTACGTATCCTCTTCAAGGAATCAGGTCAAACGTAGTTCCTAACGGTTTTGTTTTTCTTGTGATTTTTATCTTCTTTTCTTTTCTATTCTTTTTCTTCTTCTTTTTTCATTTTCTTTTTTTTTCTTTTCTTTTTTCTTTTTTTTTTCTTTTCATATCTTTTCCATTTGTGATTCCAAAAGAGGGGTATGAAAGAATAATTTAAGGCTCAAAAAGGGGAAACAAAGGTTAAAAGTGTTTGGATAGAAGAAAGAATTGTCTCCGTCATCTCATTATCCAATAAGTACCAAATACAAACAAACGAACCATTAACTACCATAATCTAAGAAATTACGCATAATATCTTTTGACTGTATCCGAATTGATAGCCATGTCGACACATCTTCCCTCGATATCCGTCAAACACAAGGCGCCATTGGACAACACTCTAGTCACGATATAAGGCCCTTGCCAATTTGGGGCGAACTTGCCTTTTGCTTCGACTTGATGCGGGAGCATCCGCTTCAATACCTGCTGCCCTACTTCAAACTTCCTGGGGAGTACCTTCTTATTGTATGCCTTTGCCATTCTCTTCTGATACATCTGACCATGGAACACTGCTGCCAATCTTTTCTCGTCTATCAAGCTCAACTGTTCCAGTCGAGCTTTGACCCATTCATCATCGTCAATCTCGGCTTCAGCGACAATCCGGAGGGACGGAATTTCGACCTCCGCTGGTATTACGGCCTCAGTTCCGTACACCAACAAATAAGGAGTTGCACCTATGGAAGCCCAGACGGTAGTGCGATAACCCAACAAAGCAAAGGGTAATCTCTCATGCCATTGTCTAGATCCTTCCACCATCTTTCGCAGTATCTTCTTGATGTTTTTATTGGCTGCTTCGACCGCTCCATTCGCCTTGGGGAAATATGGAGTGGAATTGCGGTGTGTAATCTTTAATTGCTGGCATACCTCTCTCATCAGGCTGCTGTTAAGATTTGCACCATTGTCCGTGATAATCACTTTTGGGATCCCAAATCTGCAGATGATATGGGAGTGAACAAAATCCACCATTGACTTTTTAGTTACCGACTTGAAGGTTTTAGCCTCGACCCATTTGGTGAAGTAGTCAATGGTTACCAGAATGAACCTATGGCCGTTGGATGCTGCCGGCTCGATAGGCCCAATGACATCCATGCCCCATGCAACAAACGGCCAGGGTGCTGGCATCGTATGTAACTCTGTTGGCGGAGAATGAATCAGATCTCCATGTATTTGACACTGATGGCATTTCCTCAAGAAAGTGATACAGTCGTGCTCCATGGTGAGCCAATAATACCCTGCTCGAAGGATCTTCCTTGCCAATACATATCCGCTCATATGCGGCCCACAAACTCCAGTATGTACCTCTACCATAACCGTTGTGGCTTGACCGGTGTCTACACATCTTAACAAACCCAAGTCCGGAGTTCTTTTGTACAACACTCCACCGCTGAGGAAGAAACCATTCGACAAACGCTGAAGGGCTCTTTTCTGGTCTCCAGTGGCCTGTTCTGGATATATCCCCATTTTGAGGTACTCCTTTATATCATGAAACCAAGGCTTGCCATCTACTTCCTCTTCTACCGTGTTGCAATAAGCGTGCTGATCACGAACTTGGATGTGCAAAGGGTCCACATACATTTTGTCAGGGTGGTGCAACATTGATGCTAAGGTGGCCAACGCATCCGCAACCTCGTTATGAACTCTCGGGATATGTTTGAATTTCACCGATCGAAATCGCTTGCTCAGATCGTGCAAGCATTGTCGATATGGTATGAGTTTCAAATCTTGTGTTTCCCATTCACCCTGAATCTGATGTACCAAGAGGTCCGAGTCTCCCAAGACCAAAACGTCTTGGACATCCATGTCCGCAGCTAATCGCAGACCTAAAATGCAAGCTTCATACTCGGCCATATTATTGGTGCAATAGAAGCGTAGTTGAGCTGTAACAGGATAGTGGCGTCCTGTTTCATAAATGAGTACTGCTCCTATTCCAACCCCTTTCGCGTTCGCGGCTCCATCGAAGAAAAGCTTCCAACCCGGTTCCTCGGGTAACTCCAGCTCACTTGTATGCATCACTTCTTCGTCGGGAAAATACGTTCTTAAAGGCTCGTATTTTTCATCAACGGGATTCTCTACCAAATGATCGGCCAGCGCTTGGGCTTTCATGGCTGTCCTCGTCACATAGACGATATCAAACTCTGTGAGCAGAATTTGCCATTTTGCCAACCTCCCTGTGGGCATAGGTTTCTGAAAGATATACTTCAATGGGTCCAAACGGGATATGAGATAAGTAGTATACGAGGACAGGTAGTGCTTCAACTTCTGAGCTACCCAAGTTAGGGCGCAGCATGTTTTCTCGAGTTGAGTGTACTTGACCTCATATACTATGAATTTCTTGCTAAGATAATAAATGGCCTGCTCCTTCCTTCATGTGTCATCATGTTTCCCCAGTACACAACCAAATGAATTTTCCAGGACCGTCAGATAAAGAATTAAGGGCTTCCCCGGCTTAGGTGGAACCAACACGGGTGGATTGGACAGATACCCTTTGATTTGGTCGAAAGCCTCTTGACACTCTGCCGTCCAACTTACCGCAGCATCTTTTTTCAGCAGCCGAAATATGGGCTCACAAGTTGCTGTGAGTTGAGCGATGAACCTGCTGATGTAATTGAGTCTACCCAACAGACTCATTACCTCTGTTTTGTTCTTTGGCGGTGGCAAATCTCGGATGGATTTGATCTTGGATGGGTCTAACTCAATACCCCGTCGACTGACGATGAATCCTAACAGCTTTCCTGATGGAACCCCGAATGCGCATTTGGCCGGGTTGAGCTTGATATCATACCTTCGGAGTCTTTGGAAAAATCTCCTTAGGTCTGCTACATGGTCTTCCTGACTCCAAGACTTTATGATCACATCATCTACGTACACCTCAATTTCTTTGTGTATCATGTCGTGAAACACAGTAGTCATTGCTCGCATGTACATTGCCCCGGCATTCTTCAATCCGAACGGCATTACCCGATAGCAGTAAGTTCCCCATGGCGTAATAAAAACTGTCTTTTCCGCATCTTCCTCGTCCATTAGGATCTGATGATAACCCGCATAGCAATCCACAAAGGATCCGATCTCGCGCCCAGCGCAATTATCAATCAGGATATGGATGTTGGGCAATGGAAAATTGTCCTTGGGACTTGCTTTGTTGAGGTTGCGGTAGTCGACGCACACACTGATTTTCCCATCCTTCTTTGGAACTGGTACCACATTGGCCAACCACTCGGGATATCGAGTGACCCGAATGACCTTCGCCTGCAACTGCTTAATCACCTCTTCTTTGATCTTTACACTCATTTCTGTTTTAAATTTCCTTAGTTTTTGCTTGACCGGAGGGTATGCCGGGTCAGTGGGCAATTTGTGAACCACTAAATTGGTGCTTAATCCAGGCATATCGTCATATGACCATGCAAAAACATCTTTGAATTCCATGAGGGTTTTGATCAATTCTTCCCTGACATTCGGCTCAATGTGGATGCTAATTTTGGTCTCTTGGACGTTATCAGCGTCTCCTAGATTCACAGCCTCAGTGTCATTTAGGTTAGGCTTGGGTTTCTCTTCAAATTGGCACAGTTCTCGGTTTATCTCTTCGAAGGCTTCACCTTCGTCACATTCAGATTCATCATCACAAACGACCTCTTGCATCATTGAGTCGGATTCAGATTGATTTATTAGACTAGGTCGAAGATCCGCTGTGCATGCCATGTCATTAGAACCAGTAAAAAGAGAACTGTTCAGAAAGAAAAAGAACAAAACAAAATTAAAATGAGACAAAAGAAGAGAACTTTATTAAACTTGCGGGATAAAAAGGGTTCACACTTTTACAAAACAAAAGTAAAATTTGGATTACACCCTGGAATAATACGAACAAGAAAAGCATAAATCAAAGCCTACTACCAAGGCTCCCCCCGGACAGGAAGAGGAGTAACCGTCCAATTGTTGATTTTGGCCACAGGCCCCACAAACTATATCTCCGCTCTGCTGGAACCTTCTCCAGCTTCTACCATACTAACATCAGCGAATAGCCTCTCAAAACTCTGATTTAGGTCCCCTTCCATCCCGATCAATGGTCCGAGAATCTTTGGGACTGGTGGCCCCTTGGCACTTGCTCTGACAAAAGACCTTGAGAGACGTGGCACAGGTTTGGGAAGATACCAGACTTTCTTCCAAATTTTCCACGCTTGCTTTGCATCTGCTGCGGCTGGTTTGAACCCCAACCCGAAGGTTTCCAAATTCTTGGGCAGGGAGACAGGTTGGACAATCCCCTGAAGCTCGGCTCCCAGGCCTTTTCCCGGCACAAATCCATTACCCAGCATTTCTGACACCATCATGATTGTTGCGGAAGCTACCCTAGGGTGCTGGAGGATCTCACCCTCAGAAATCTTGTTTGCCGACATTGTATCGAAGATCTGGTAGACCCAAGGGCCTTTGTCATCCTCGGTCTCTATGAAGGGAACAACGGTGCCACCCAAGGTGCACGCAGTGTCCTCACCGTGCAGTACGACCTCTTGTCTATCCCACTCGAACTTGACCACCTGGTGCAGGGTGGAAGGCACTGCTTTGGCCGCGTGAATCCACGGTCGTCCCAACAGAAGGTTATAAGATACCGCGGTATCTAAAACCTGGAACTCCATGGTAAATTGGATTGGACCGATGGTCAATTCGAGTACAATGTCCCCCACGGTGGCTGTTCCATTTCCGTCGAATCCTCGGACGCATATGCTATTCTTATGGATTCTTCCATGGTCGATCTTTAACTAGCTCAAGGTGGATAATGGACAAATATTGGCACTTGAACCGTTATCCACCAATGCCCGAGTAACTACCGAATTTTCACATTGGACGGTTAGGTAGAGAGCTTTATTATGCTCCGTACCTTCCATTGGCAGATCATCATCTGAGAATGTTACTCTGTTCACCTCGAAAATTTTGTTGGCAATGGTTTCCAGGTGGTTTACAAAAATCTAGTTGGGCACATGAGCTTCGTTTAATATCTTCATCAGGGCCCGACGATGTTCCTCAGAATGGATTAGTAACGACAGCAGCGAGATCTGGGCCGGTGTTTTCCTCAGGTGTTCGACCACGAAGTAGTCCTGCACTTTCATCTTCCTCAAGAACTCCTCAGCCTCTTCTTCGGACACAGGTTTCTTAGTTACAGCTGGGTTGGTTCTTCTCAGCTCCACCGGAGCGAAACACTGTCCTGATCGAGTCAGCCCTTGCGCTTCACAACTAACTTCCTCCATTTGTTTTCCTTTGTACATCACCACCGCCTTCTCGTATTTCCAAGGCACAACCTTGCTATCAATCATCGGCAGCTGGACTACAGGCTTTATGGTGACCAGTTCCCTGTATACCCCTTTCAACACAACTACGGGTGTGGGTGGAGTCCCTGATATTACCAACTTGTTTGGCTCGGGTTTGCTTGTTATGGCTGATGGGCTCTTTCCCAATATCACTACTGGCTTGACGCCTTCTCCCTGCGATTGTACCCCCGTTCTTCCACTGGTCGATCCTTCTTTCGGGGCGGCCTGGATCATCATCACTGTCTGTGAGGGCTTTCTCAACTCTCCTCCCTCATACACCAACTCGATCATGTGAGTCTTGTGGTTCAATGGCAGTGGGTTCTGGTTGATGTTAGGAGCCTCCGGCGTTTGGACCTCGATTTTGTTATCATCAATGAGATCTTGTATCGCCTGCTTCAGCCTCCAACATTTTTCAGTATCATGTCCCAGCATTCCGGAGCAGTACTCACAGCTTATTGACCTGTTCACATTTTGGGGTGGGGGTTTTGCTCTCTAGGTTCGATAGGACTCACTAAACCCAACCATCTCAATTTGTGGAATACAGCGGTATAAGTCTCTCCCAACTCAGTAAAGGCTCTATGTTTCTGCAGCCTATCATTTTTAGCAGCTTGACTTCCTCGAAAACCCATCTCTGGAGGGTTCCTGTATGCTATGGGTGGAGGGTAGGTATTTTGTGGTGGTGGGTAAGTATTATATGGAGCTGGGTAGGTATTGTGGGAAGCTGGCGCACGCCATTGTGGGCGAACCGGAGGTTGGGTGTATGTATGGGCTTGATGGACGGTGAAATGTGGTTCTTGGGGTGGATAGTAATGATGTGGTGGGCTGTATGGGTAGCTTGGCCTGTGAGGTCTGAGTTGGTTGTAGTGTGGTTTCCCAGACCTGGCCTAACTGCTTGCCTCAATCGTGGCAATTTCTTCTTTCTTCCTCCTTCCCATCGCACCTCCCGTGCCGCTCTGAATAGCCTGGGTCGGGGCCTTGAGTGCCGAGTAATTCAGGATTTTGTCAGACCTCAGACCCTCTTCTATCATGACCCCTATTTTCACTACCTCGTTGAAGGATTTTCCAACCGTCGTCACCAAGTGACCAAAGTAGGTTGGATCCAATGTTTGCAAGAAGTAGTCCACCATCTCTCCCTCTCTCATGGGAGGATCGACTCTGGCCGCTTGCTCTCTCCAGCGGAACCCGAACTCGCGAAAACTTTCCCCGGGCTTCTTCCCAGTCCTCAACAATGTGAGACGGTCAGGGACTATCTCGATATTGTATTGAAAATGACCTGCGAAAGCCTGCGCCAGATCATCCCAGGTGTACCATCTGCTGGAATCCTGCCTGGTATACCATTCTAGTGCCGATCCGCTCAGACTTTGGCCGAAATAAGCTATCAGCAGCTCATCTTTGCCGCCTGCCCCTCTCATTTTGCTACAGAAACCCCGCAAATGTGCCATGGGGTCACCGTGCCCTTCATATAAATCAAACTTAGGCATCTTGAACCCAGCCGGGAGTTGGACGTTCGGGAAAGGGCATAGATCCTTGTAGGCCACGCTGACCTGGTTGCCCAATCCGTGCAGGTTCCTGAAGGACTGCTCCAGGCTTTTGAACTTCCTCAATACCTCGTCTTGTTCTGGGACTTTAACCGGATTTTCAATCTCTGCTGGTACCTCCAAGTGCGGATTGTAGGCATGTGGTTTGGGGGCATGGAATGTGGGCTCAGGTATTGCGTATCGTGAGCCTGAAACAATGGCTCGCTAGTCGTTCTTTGCAGGGTGGCTGATGTGGGTCCCACAAAAGTGGGAACATTTGGTGTTGGGAGAGGTTGATGGGGTGGTGGAGCTTGGGAATCATGGGGGCTTCTCTCCTGATGATAACGGTGATTCGGGAGGCTTGTTGAAGGGCCGGAGTGGGGGTATTCCGGCATGTGCCCTAGTGGCTCAGGGCTCTTTTGTGCTTTGGCTAGAGCTAGCTGCATTGCATTCATCTCTAGTCCCATCCTTTCTATCTTTTCCATCGCTTCTTTTAACAACTGGCTCATTGGCCTTTCTTCCTCGGTACTATTCTCTGAAGTAGTCATACTTGTTGTTACCGGTCCTTTGGATCTGGTTTGGTAAGGGTGTGTTGCCAGAATTCTTTAACAACTAACTGTCTGGATTCAGACAACAACAAACTTTGTTAGCGTTAGAGTTTAACAGATTTGATAACAACACATAGAGGATGCAATGCTCCTAAGCAGTTAACCGTTTCTACATGCTTTTACTTCAAACAACATGCGTCATCCCGACTTGCTCATTTGTCCTTTTAAAGCACTTGGGGAACCCGTGTATTTCATTTTATTTTTTGTATTTTCTTTTATCTCTTTTTCTCTTTTTTCTTTCTTTCTTAAAGGCGGTCAAATCTTATGTGGATTGCCTACGTATCACGTCCCCGTGCGAATCAGACCGGCGTAGTTCTGCCATAAAGTAAAGACACACAAAATTCTTTTTGGAATCATTGAATTCATCATCAAAATTTGCTATTACAAATTACTTCAAACAAAGAATAACAACAGTACAGACTCCAAAGTGTTTGACCTAATTCCTCGACAGAAAGAAAACAACACATGGAAGATAGCAAAGCTAATTAAACAAGACTCGAACTAGGGCTACAATTCCAATTTGAGGGCTCGCGAGGCATCGCTCGGCCTTTTCGCGGCCCTTGGTGCAAGGTCTCTTTGCGAGCTCTTCAACTCATTCATGATCCAGTGGACACAGCCCATGTTGGAAACAAGGAGGCTTTTCCGAGGCATTTGTTCACATGCTAGGCATCTCATGTAGATGTAGTGCCCGATCTCATCAATCCTTCCTCAAATGTTATCCCTTTCAACGAACAATTGCTTTATTTGCCGGTTCTTTAATCCCAGTGCTTGAGCATTGTCGGCAAGTCGATCTTGGAAAATCTCCATTTGTCTTTCCATGCAGGCCATTGCATCGTAACACCGCCTTCTGTCGGCCTGGGCATCTCACGCTTGTTTGATGATCCGATCATGAAGAGTGGAGTTCGTTTTCCTTAATATCACGATGCTCATTTCATAATCCCTTATGACCTATTGCAGATGCTGCCTCCGGGCCATTGTAACTTTTGCCCATCTGACCTTCATCCTTGCTATGCAAGCTTCTGATTGTTCTAATTCTTCTCGGCTTTGGCTGACCTGACTTCTCAGATCTGCTATCAATCTTTTGTCGGAGCGACGTTTCTGTCGGTCAATGTTAATCTTGTTGGCTTGGCGGATGCGAGCCTTTAGCGTCTGGTTTTATTGGGCTAACTTGTTCTTCTCACCCCGCTCGGAGGCGACTTGCACGTTGTTCTCAAATACAAGCCTTTCAACTTGTTGATTTAGCCTCCCGATTTCAGCCCGATAACCTTCCTCCCTTTTTAACCATCCCCATTGCTCCTGTGAATCATCCGTGAATTGTTGGACATGGGCTCTTTTAGCAGGTCTCTGCCGAATCTGGAACCTTCTTTCGAACCAAGCATCGTACTTTGGGTCTACCTCACCTTTAGCTAGTTTTCGTACCATGGTCTTGGGTTCCAAGAATCTGCATTCGTGCCACAACTTTCTAATCTTTCCTTCGGGAAATATGACTCCCGGGCTCAGCTCAATGGCGTGCTTGCTCAGATCTTCATCAGTAGGTATTACTTGAAACCTACCCAGCTGGCGCAATACCCGATGAGGAGCATATGGCTGGATGCTGCGAAGTCCCATTAAGAGAACATGACATTCTTCAGCTGCCATGTATATCACCTCAGTATCAATCAACCAACCGAATGCCCATTCAATTTGATCAGCTGTCATTGACCTTAATCGTGTAAACCATGCTTCGACACCTTCAGGAAATCTGACACCTGTCATGCGCTTCTCGAAGCCGCTGATACAATTCCTCTCGGTCAACCCGTGGTTCAGGTATCCTACTCGGTGATGGAGGTGTTCTTGCATCCATAGCTTAAGTAACAGGTTGCAACCTTGGAAGAACTTGCCTCATTCTCGGCATATAGTTAAAGCTCGATAGATTTCGGATAAAATCAAGGGAACCACAGTGCTGTCGGTTCTTTTGATTGCAACATCAGCCATCCCTACAAGGCCTATCTCTATCTTTTTATCCTTCCGTGGACAGACCACGACTCCCAAAAACGCTGTGATGAAAGCCAAAGTACGTCTTGCTTCCCATTTGTTTTTGTTCCCGCCATGAGTTAGTCCAAGGTTTGGTTCCTCGAAACCTTGCGGAGTTCCGTACCGTTGATACAAGAATTTTAGAGCACAACATCCTCTCGATAAATCGTCATGTTGTACCTTCCGACTGATGCTTAGCAAATCCAGAAATGCATGCGGAGATACCCGCCTTGGCGAAAGTAGGTATTGCCCTCTTAACCTCCCACTCAATCCCGCATATCAGGCAACTTCCTCAAGTGTTGGTGAAAGTTCAAAGTCAACAAAACGGAATACATTGCGGGTTGGGTCCCAAAATGGTATTAGAGCTTCAAGAATATTTGTCCTTGGCCTAACACTCAGCAAATCGACAAAACCTCCCAATATTCTTCCCACTATCTCTTTGTTATCGGCTTCCAAGTCATTCCACCACATGTGGAGTTGTAGAGGGACCTCGCTGAGGGCCGAGAACGGTTCATTTTGATTCGTGCTCATCCTGCACATTTATTAAGGTAATTAAAGAAACTCTTACTAGACTCAAAACAGAACTGTCTATACTTGATTTTTGAAGACGGAGGACTTGGTCGTTCATACACGGCCTTTCAGCACTTCAGGGATGAAGATTTTGGAGGCTGTGTGGGTCAATTGGACCAAATCTTAAAACAAAATGACCCAAAGGTGGCTGTTTATGCAAAATCAGCCTTCCGGCGTCCCTTTCGGGTACGTTTGGCTATGTCTTGATAAAACAACGACACCCGACTTCTTTATGACAGAATCAAAACTTCGACATGTTTTTTTTTATTTGTTTTTGGCTATTTTAGCAAAACAGGGGGGTTGGACCCGATGAGGGTTGCCTACGTATTTCACATCCGGTGAGAATCAAACCCGCATAGTTCGGGCAATAGACTAACTAACCTTTCGAAAACAGACATATTATTTTTTTTCGTTTTTTTTTCCTTTTTTTTTTTTGAAAATAAAGCAAATTAAAATAAAAACTCATTCCCAACTCTCCGCTTGATATTTTTCTCCTTTTCTCTTTTCCTTTGTTTTTTTTAGTAAAACAAACTATTAAAATAAAATATACAAATTTTCTCTTTTTTTTCGACACTATTTGAACATTGTCATTTTTTTTTGTAAAATTTTTCCCTACATTTAAAACTGGTCATCATGCAAGTCTGAAGTAAATAAATGCACAAGCAGTGAGTAGGATACATCAGGATGGCCTTTTCTGTTTCAGGTTGTTATTCCTAGACGGACCCAACCCCTGTGTTGAGTCCCCTAAGTCAAAAATGCACATGATGCAGATAAGCGTTCCTACTAGGGATCCGACATGAAGTTGAGTTATTCTAGGTTCAGAACCTGGGTGTTTGTTCTAGACCTGGCTTACCCGAGCGGACAGCTCGAGCCGAGGGGGGGCAGCGTACCGGGAATACAGAAGCTTCACCGGCTTAGCAACTTGTCCGAACCTCGTTCTAAATTGGGATTTGACACTATACAGAAAAGAAGTCGTACGAAGTACACCCTTCTTCATGATTTAGAAGACTCAGAAAGGATAGGGGTTTCGGCACAGTTTATATACAGTTCAAATAATATCAAAGCGGTTAAAGGCAACCAATTAGCACATTAAGCACAGATCATGTAACAAAATCAGACAAAGCTGAACATAACAGTTTATTCTAAGCTCGATTTCTAACCCTGAACCAGTAGTTCTGGGTCAGAAGTCCCCAGCAGAGTCGCCAGAGCTGTCACACCTCCTTTTTCCGCACCCGCGAGGGTGCAAGGGAGTTTTTCCAATTAAAGGACAATCGAGACGGGATTGGTTTATTTATTTCAGAGTCGCCACTTGGGAGATTTAGGGTGTCCCAAGTCACC